>NW_019721767.1:1026714-1098567 GCF_002891405.2 Cryptotermes secundus | reverse complement strand
TCATTGCCACATAAAGTAATAAGTATATATCTATGCTGTGTTTCATGACATGATTCTGATTCAAATAGGATGTTAAAGAAGAAAGACGAATTCTCCAGTTCCACTACACAGAATGGCCAAGCCATACCTGCCCTTTTTCCAATTCAGTTCTTGAATTTCGGAGACGGATACGTGCTGTTGTTGGATCCCACCAAACTGCCAAGCATGGACCCATGGTGGTGCATTGCAAGTGAGTATAATCAAAGTAGCACCATAAGCTACCACTATATTTAGTAATTAAAATTGCCAAAGTACTGAAAGACAAATTAATGGACCTTTTACAAAATTAAATCATTTGTACTTAAAATACATGTTGTTTTCATGCGATTACACAGAAATCATTGAGGTAAAAAATGTTACATAAATAACTATATATATGGTATAAGATGATGGGTTTGTAGTTTAGCCCAGAAAAGTCAAGTATAATGCATGTGAACATCAAAATTTTGGTTTGACACAATTTTCCAGAGAAGGTGACAATTTCTTCTTCTTATGTATGATGCATGCGAACATAAAATTTTACACTATGCTTTCTGTAGATTTCTGTTTTGCATAACTTGTAGCAATACAAGATCTGACAAATGATCAGACTGATTCTATAAAGAAAATATATTGTCACACTTAGTGATTGTGGTCACCTTCTAAGAACTTACCTTCTGACATACATACATTCAGCATCTCTGACAAGTATAAACATTGCTGGAAATAATTTTCTGATAGACCACTCAGTATGTTATTACGTTATTTTTAATTTTATAACAATGGTACTCTTGATAACCTTCTAGTGATGGTGGCGGAAGATCGGGTGTTTATCTAGCAATAGATGCAAACTTGGAACTGGCTGAAGAGGAAGACTGTTTTGATGTGTTTGGATACCTCAAGAAACTCAGGCAGTCCAGAAAAGGACTTATTGAAACGCTGGTATGAACAATTCAGTGTCATTATTGAGGGTCATTCAATAAATAAATGGAAAAGAAAGACATATATATAAAACTTCATTTTATTTAAGATGCATATCCAGTCCCTTTAAGGTATATGCCTCAATATTTCACTGGAGTATTTATGCAGTTTTCAGAGGAAGATAATTGTTTCTGCTGAAAGAAAGTTTTCACTGTATCCTTCACATCTTAAGCATCCAATCAGAACCGTTGGCAGCTTTTCACTGTCATCTTCAGTGGCCCTAAGTTGTGAAAGCCACAAGGGTATTAGACAAAAATGCATGACCGTGATCCAATACCTCTACTGCAATTCGTTTAAGATGCACTTTGTGTGGCTGAGGACAGAAACAGATTGCAAATGACCTCATGTAGTTGACTTGTTCTGGCATTATCTGCAATTGATCCATCCCCACTCCATATTCCACTGTGTGCTGCTGTTCTTATAAATGGGTATTCACTTTAAACCTGTTTCATCTGGAACTAAGTACTAACAAGTTTGACCCTCTTGGCCGCCACTTACCAGTTACCGTATTTACGCATGTATAGGCCGCACATTTTTTGCCAAAAATTCAAGAAAAAAAATTATATTCATAATTAGTAATACAGGGTGTAATACTCCTGAAATAATATTCCAAGAAAATTATTTTTTCTATAATTTCTGTCTGAAAATTGTGCTGCGGCCTATGCACGCACGCGGCCTATACATGCGTAAATACGGTAACTCCATGTTTCTCAGGTCTCATTACGGTAAACCCTTGTTGTAATGGACCCAGATATGATAGACAAGATCTGGCTGTGTACAATTGTGATTTTTTAGAGATGTTCAGGCACTAGGAAGTTTTTCTAGTTAGTAAACTATTTAAAATAAAAAGAACACCTATATGAAATCCTTCATATAGTCACATTGCATGTTTCTGTGCTTATTGCATGTATTGGCTATGTATCCTATGGCGTACTTCCATAAATATCCCTTCATTCGGTTAGAGTGGACATAAGCAATAACAGACACCCTGTCCCCCCTATCAGTCTATTATAATGAGTGTTTACACTGTTTCCAAATAGGAGGGGGTGTGGCTGATAAGATGACAGATGGGTTCATATAGTTACTGCTCTATGTGTATGACAATTTTATATTCTGTCTTACATGTATGTGAGGCTGTAAGAGATGGCATAACAGTATAATATACAGTCTGTTGACTTATTTATTGAATGACCCTTCTTTCTATGTGTTATGACTACTGTTATTGTACATTTTCTGCCTCATAATAATTTAAATTCTTCAAGTGGGCCGATGTCCATGACTTGCTTTCAGTTTAATACAAATTATGGTTGGAAAGCGCAGCAGATTTACATTTGTGTGGTAAAATTATGTATAACATACCACTGGTAGCTGTTATTGTATGCAGATGTAAAACTTGGCTTCTGAGAGAATAACATAGTTTGGGGGCGTTCACAAACAAAGCACTGTGAAACATAATTGGTCCTAGAAAGAGGAAGTGACAAAAGGATGGATAAAATGTCATAATGAAGAGCTTCACGATTTAAATTCTTCACATGGTGTTATTCTGATTAAATCTAAAAGAACTGAAACAAGTGGCAAAATATGAACTTGTTGAAATGGCTCAGAATATGATCAAAGATCACAGCAACAAAGCTTCAGGTTATGTACATAACTGAACTGATTGGAAACCATGCAGTGATGATATATGGGGAGCAGAGATATAATCCAACATATAATTAACCTTGGAATTACAAGAAGGTGAGTGAGATTGTTATCTGATTCATGCCCTGGCTGTTATCTCCAATGGGAAGGAGCTCCGGGTACCCATGGAACTGGAGGCTGGGTGGGCCTCAGAGCCGATTTGGACATAATGTAGATAAATATCTCTGTTCGTGCGAGGAATTCACCTCATCATTCAGCTGTATCCTAGTCACTATAATGATTAGGATATAATGGGTCATTTGGATACTAAAAAAATGGAAATTTCTTAATTAGTTAAATAAATATTAACATCTCTAAGAATATTTTGCCCCAGAACTGATTAGATAGTATTTAAGTCAGGTACAGTACTAGATTACATAGCTGACCCCTGGATATGTTGTCTTCCTTGAGAAGTTAGTATTTATTTGTGTGATCAAGAAACTCCCTATTATAGAGCCCAACATCATCATCATCAACCTAAAAGTCCACTACTGTATTAAAGCGTATAACAATAAATTCAGTTCTTTACAATCTGATCCCACAATCTGATTCCCTAAAGCATATTTTAATATTTTCTCTTTGAAGCAGAAATTTCTGGTAAATAATATTTACAAATTCAGTCTCTATCTCACAGGATACAACACTACATCTGCATTGTAAAGACTAACTGATTAAGGCAGTTTACTCTACTTTGTGGCGACACGCAAAAACGTTAAAATTAACTACAAATATGCGTGTCCAGCTGCAAAACGATCGATCAGCTGAGATATTCTCACATCAATTGCTGGAAATTGGGATCGGAAAGGTGCCGGTTGATCTGACCTCTGGACGAATTTCATTGCCTCATAACTTCTGCAATTTAGTGACGTCAAAAGAAGAATTGGTTGAAAAAGTATTTCCCAATATTCAAACCAATTATAAGAATCACGATTGGCTGAGTGAACGAGCTATTCTTGCGGCTAAGAACAAAGATGTCTATGAACTTAACAATATCATTCAGTCTAACATTCAATGCGAGGCAGTCACATACAAGTCTCCGTCGACACTGTTGTGGAAGCAGATGAAGCGGTTAATTATCCAACAGAATTTTTTAATTCACGAGATCTCTCAGGGATACCACCGCACATACTGCAATTGAAAATAGGCGTGCCAATTATCATGTTGTGAAATATCAACCAGCCAAAGCTTTGCAACGGCACATGGCTTGCAGTAAAAAAATTATTGAGCAACGTCATAGAATCAACAATCTTGACAGGATCTTTCAAAGGTGAATATGTCCTCATTCCTCGCATTCATATGATTCCAACGGATGTGCCATTTCAATTTAAGAGATTGCAATTCCCAATTCGATTGGCGTTTGCAATCACCATCAACAAAGCTCAGGGCAAATCTTTAGAATTGTGCGGTTTAGATCTAGACACGGGTTGCTTCTCACATGGACAATTATATGTTGCGCGTTCTAGAGTCGGCAAACCAGACAATCTCTATATCTGCACAGACAATGGAACAACAAAAAATATTGTATACCCACAAGCATTGTGAAATTTAACATATTAGAAATGTGCGCTTTCTCTTTTCTTTCTTTTCCATTTAACCAGACTGAGCCACAGCAATACATGGCCAGGTACAGCTAGTTTCCTTATAAATATGATCATTAGTGTATGTGTGCATGTGTATATTAGTTATGTTTCTCAATGTGACTTTAGTATTTATATCTCCATGGCATAGACACATTAATTCTTGTAGCATGTGTAAATGAATCTAATCTAAAAAACCGAAATTAACAGCCATAGGGATTCGTTGTGCTGACCACATGACACCCTCTATCTGCAAAAGTTGGCACTAACTTCGCCGACAAGCGGCAGTCACTCAGTCGGTATAGTTCGCTTGTGGACTAAAATCANTTTTTTTTTTTTTGTTTAGCATCTGTAAATGAAAAAAACAGTGATGGCACAGCACAGTTAGTAAAGTGATTGACTGTCTAAGGTTTCATATGCTGGTGGGGGACATTGAGATTTGTTTCTTTACCACCATATTCATGATGGCTCTGAGGCCCATCAAGCCTTCTGCCCAATTGGTACCAATCTGACCACTCACACCTATTTAATGTTGTAATTAGGAATGAATACAAATATACCTAGACACCTTTATAACTTTTCTTTCCTATAAGTGCATTAAACTATTCCTGATTAATTAAGAAGCAATCTAATTACTTTACAGGACCAATACAAATTTGTATACGACACACTGGAGGAATTTGTAATTTGTGGAGCTTCATGGTTTCCTGTAAAAGAGCTTTCACAGAGGCTGAAACAGAAATCCATGAAGAATGTAATCACCAAGATGAATGAATACCAAAGAGAATATCAGGTACAATCTTCATTAGTAATAAAGAGCTCCATAACTATAAAACCCTCATCTGCCAAGTACTTATATATAGGTAGATGAAATGGGCCAAATGCTCTCCATGTCAGTTTCTGTGAGCCCTGCTCATCCTGCCTCTTGCTGTGGAAAGCATCTAGGTAGAGTATAGAAAGTCTCCACCTAACAGCACAGTAGAAAGTTTTCAGCATTTGCACAACATCCTGGCAGCCACCACTCCCATCTCCATTACCCGTTGAATGAGGGTTCAACTTATCAGATGACTGCAGTATGTTATATATATTGACATAAGTGTAGCCTAACCTCCACTATTTATATGCTGAAAAATGAGATATATCACTCAAAACTATGGTTGCTTCTGATATGATAACCTTTGTTTCTATGATATCAATGAAATTAAATTTCCTTGTAATCTCAGAGCAGCTGAAGTTATTTTTGATTTTTCATCTACAGAAATTATAAACTATAATCAAAATATATAAGCATAAAAGGCATTGTTTTCTGAATTGTTCTCAGCATGAAAAGGATAGCATTTTGTTGGTTTTGGTATGTCCATTACATGCTGCTTCAGTTATTCAGTGAAACCAATTTGAGATTATGTATTCTTCAGATTTTACAGCTGTTAAACTTTATCAGCTGTATTACATTACTGCAATGGCATGTACCTACATGTTACATGGAAAAAGTTAAAATTATGATCTTCATTGTTATTTAAACTCAGTGATTTACATCATCTGTTTTTACTTTTCCTTCCCATTATTCTCAGATACTGTGAAAGAGAATTTATTATTCACAGTCTTACGTGCAACACCACGTCCCACAAAACTTGTTAACTTTAAAAGTTTAAAATGTCACTACATATTTTGGCCAATATGGCCATCATCATGGGTTAAAATCTTTTTGATAAGGAAACCACTGTCTTGCATTGTTAATATATATCCTGAACATCCATGGACAAGACAAGCAGCAAAAAACACAGCAAGGAAGAACACAATGCACCAAATCCAATACACAAGAACATCGAAGGGACCTGCATAAATATTAACAACAGAAGACAGCAGTTTCCTTATCAAAAATATTTTAACACCTGATGATGGCCATATTGCCTGAAACATGTAGCGAACTTTTAAACTTTTACATTTTTAAAGTTAACAAGTTTTGTGGGGTTGCAGATAAGACTATGAATAACAGACACTAAGTGAGAAGTGCAACAGGATGCAACAATAAGTATAATACTGTGAAGGAGGCCATGCAATCAAAAATATTATTGTTGTCCTTACAACTGCCCCTAGCAGAATGATTCTGAAAATATTTATGAATAATATTACAACTATTTTGCAGCAAATTTGTAAACAAACACCACGTTACACCATTGGAGACTGTGCAGGAGGGCACCGGGGAGACAACAGAGAGAAAAACAGGGATGTTCTCATTGTGCCTCGTGAGTACCATAATTTTCTATGAAGTTCATTAAATAAAATTATAATATACAGTAACATCATTATGAATTCTAACAAATAAGCTTCCTTCTTCCTTGAAACACGAGTTCTTTCCCATAGTTAACACTTTCATTGCCAACATCAGCATCTCATTCTCAGGTGAGTGCACTCTTCCTACATCATCTTAGCTAATTGTTGAAATATTTAAGCTTTCCTTCAATAAATGTCATCCAGTCATTACAATATATCAACAGATTTCATTACAAGATATGAAGAATCAAAATATGCAACACTTGACATAACCTTGATGAGGTATTTGCTTTTATAATTTAATATTGATGTGTTAATTTATTTACCCATAGCCAGTTAATCTGCAGGGATAAACTGGCAATGAATGTATTAGTTTTAATTCTAAACTGCATATAATTAGAAATTTTATTTCAATGTCTTTGTTTCAGCTGACAACTCCAGACCATATCTTACCTCATTTCAGGGAAACAACTTTACCGATTACATAAATGCAGTTTTTGTGGATGTAAGAATCTTTATTTACATGCAAATCTAGTGCTTTCTTGAAATATCTGCAATGAATGGTTATATCACTGTTAGATCTAATTGCTGCAGATTATGTTATTGTAACATTCTGTCAGGTGTACATTGCAGGGCTATACAAAACCTAGGGAGTACATTGTTACGGAGTGGCCACTCAAACATACATGTGGGGAGTTCTGGAGTTTGGTGTATGATTATGAATGTGCTGCAGTTGTTGTCTTGTGTGTTCCTCCAAACAACACAGTAAGTATATTGTTCAATTTAGCACAACAGTGTAAGCCACAGCTTGTAGTGCTGATATGATTGTAACATGTTTTACAATGAAAGTCTGTCAGTCTGTCTGTATGATCGATGTGTTGATGTTAGAAAGCACAGATGAGTCTAGCAGGCCCTGAATCCTCCCCCAACTCGAGGTGGCATTATATTTCTTTCAAGAAGAGTAAGGTATTCAGTCACAGGTGACAAGGAATGCAGCTCCTTTGTTCAAAATGCTCCCGTTCACACAGAATGAGCCTATAGTTTATAAAGAAAATAGATACTTTGTAACATAACAAACAAACCCTTGAAATGTGAACATTTAAAGAAGAAAATAAATGTTCCTGTTTTCTTAGTTACAGGATGGAAATGGGAGGGGGGAAGGGTTATTTGGTCCTGGCTCCATATGTTGAGAAAGTCACAAGCCACCATGGGATGGAGTTGTGAAATATATTGAGCAGTATATACAGGCTCATTCAAAGTTCTATGGGCTGACTTCAGGAGGTTTTTGTGGAGAAAATATGAACAGTTGCCTGATTTGCCACTGTTTCAGGCTTACAGCTTTTGAGACTTTTTTGTATGTTTGTGTGATGGAGCCTTAAGAGTGTTACAAGACAGAGCTCATACTATGCTTGCTCATGACTCCTATCACTTTCAGTGGCAAAGTAGTGACAACAGCAAAATAAAATAGTATGATTTTCTAATGTGAAGCGTACTGATATGCATTTTATGTATAGTGTCTGTGATGGCATTTCTACAGCTGTATCAAGGAAGTATCCGTATCAGTATCCACATCAGAGGAAATCCAACAGACATGTTTGCAACAGTACACCAGAGTCTAGTAGAAACAAGTGCATTCATGCCACCAGCACAAGTTGGACATGGCAGAAATGACATGCAGACTGATGATAAAGTTCTTGGTGCTGTAAATGCTGATATACTGAATAGCATTCATTTGGTTAATAATGAAACAGGCCTCTATCAGAGTGTAACCTGACATACAATGCATCAGGAGCAGTTGTATCATTTTCATGTACAAGGTATACAAGGGCTGCAGCCAGGGGATAATAACCTTTGCCTCAATTTCTGTCAGTAATTTCTAAACGAAATTGTAGATGAGCCTGACTTGCTGTGCCTTGCAATTTGGACAGATTAGATAGCATTCACGAAGATTAGAGTAAAGAATCTCAAAACTACATGAATGAGCACTAAAGAAACCTCACATTACTCGATGCTCTTCATTTCATCTGAGATTTAGTGCCAGTATTCTGTCCAGAATCGAAGATGGTTACATTTTTTGGCCATAATGGCGAATTGACTTGGTGGAACAGTATGCTCATTTCTTCTTAGCAGAGGATGTACCCTTTGGTGTTCATGAGGGCGTGACATTTCAGCATGAGATTTTTCATTCAAAGTACATAACTGGTTGAAATACCATTTTCCAGAAGGTAACTTCAAGCAGGTGTTGTGAAGAGATACATCAAACTGTGTGAGTCCCCCTTATATGACCTCTCATTTATGATAAACATAGTGTAAAATTCAAACATAAGAGGTCTAATAACTTAGGAAACTTATATATTCAGTTCTTCATAATTAAGAGTAATTAATAAAGGTGTTATATGTATATAATTTAATTTATTCATGAATTGACAATTATTTAATTTCTTTAAAAAGTGGAGAAATATCACAACTTGACAAGGGTGATGAATCAAACAAATTTATACACTTGCTCTTCCAAATTATTTCTGCATTTTCCTCCTAAACTTTGGCCATAGGACATTGAATCACAGAGAGAGAGAGAGAGAGTGTGTGAATATGTGCCCATGCATGTACAATTGTGCAAGATCTATAAGGTTTCCACCAACCTATGTAAGCAGGTCCTTTACTGGGGTCTCATTTTTGTGTTGAAATTTGAAACTTCATTTAATAATTATATTGAAATAAATCTGTAAGCAATAACAGTACAATTTTATAAAATCCATCCTCTGTGCGTTTAATTCATAAGATAAAATATTACACAAACTTACAGTAAGAAATCTTTTTGTTTTTATTTCTTAATATACACTACATTTGTTATTACAAATGGTTGTCACGAGGCACTGTAAAAATGTCAGCTAAACATGTATATAGACAGTATGTACAAATTTCTTAAAATGCGGAGATATATAAAAAAGTAGATAAAAACCAGGGAGTTTGCAGTATAAGTTTGTGTGACAGTTTGTATCATATGACTTAGAAATAACAGAAATAACCAATAAAGGTTTTGTGCTAAAATTTTAGATGGGAATTTTATCAGCAGTAAATATTTTTAGTTATAATTCATTTTTCTGATTTCTGTGTTTCTAATAACGAACATTTTGTGATGTAAATATTCATTAATATTAACCAAGTACTCAAATTTTATTCTAATATACCTACATACAACTCAGCTTCTCTTTTCTTGTTGCAGAATTATCCTTCTTTCTGGCCAGAGGGTCGACACTCCAAAAAATATGGCCCAGTATTCACAATTGACCACATTTCACATAACCACTATACAAACATCAAGACATGGGTATTTCGTATTAATAAGAAGGTATGTAAAACATACTTCATTAATTTTTTTAGTAATTTAAGAAAGGCAACTGAGAAACAGTATGCAAGAAATGAAGATATTTTTCATTTTTGAGTCATGTGTATTATTAAAATATTATGCATGGTTACAGAAAAGTATCATCTATATTTGGTCACCATCTATCCATGAGTCTCATTTCTTTCCATAATTTTTAATATGCTGGTAGAATGTGCTGTGGCCCATTATGCCAAATAGGGTATAATATGTTTAAATTGTGTAGGTAACAGTACAAGCCAGTACTGTTTCTCATTGTTTTGTGGCGCTGTTGGTTCTGGTATTTGGAGAGAAAACCCCGTAAATTCTTCCATGTTCGGTAGCCAGGTGACTTAAGAGCCAGCCATAGAGTGGCACACACTGGCGGAGGGGTTTCCAAAGGTCGAGGCAACTGCTTTTGTAGTCGCTTGGCAGCATTGCTGATAGGAGGGACGCTGTCGCCTTGTACGCTCCCAATGCTGCCACAAAGTAAGAGTAGCTGCGACTGGCTCACTAGCATGATGTGGTCTGCATCTTTATCCACTGTTCCTAGCAGTGCCCAGTCCAATGGGCATTGGCGCTGCCGTCATCTGCGCTGATTGGCTAGCACTTGATTCGCTCTGCCAGTAGACCAAAAGTTGGTAGTTGGCCTGGAGATGCATTGTGGTAGGCTTCCACAATATCAGTCATTTTACAGATTTAGCTATGAGTAAGATTCCCTCCCTGCCAGTATTTATTGTATGTAGAAAATAACCACTTGGTGACAGTACAGGACATTTTGCTATGGTGATAATAATTGATCAAGGTTAAAAGTAAAGTAGTCTCTACAAGTCATGTGGGATTTGTGGTGGACAAAGTGGCACTGGGGCAGGTTCTCTCCAAGTACTTCGGTTTTCCCTGCCAATTCTCATTCTGTTGACTGCTTCACACTCATCATCTATCATCTGGGGCTGGTACAGGTACAAGAGGCCAGTTAATGGCCAGCATACCAAGTGGACTCAACCTCACCCCACCCCAAGAAACTATAAAAGAAGTTGTAACTATGCTTAATTAATTAATTTAGCACCAGACCACAAAGATGTATGGGAGTGGAGGTATAGCTCCACTATTCTTGACCTAGACACTAGATGGGGCTGAATGGTCAGCTTCACTCCCCGGCCGCTTTACCCCCGGGGAAACAGACCACTGGTACCTATTGGATAAGAAGCTGGGTAGGCGCCACAGCCAGTCTGGATTCTGTAGGGTAGAGAAAAATCTCTTGGCTCTACCAGGATTCAAACCCTGGTGGTCCAGCCCATAGCCAATCACTACATATACTGGCCAAGCTATTAAAATGATTGATAACTGACTAATCATTTCAATTTATAATTTGGAATTCCCTGAAATGATGTGTAAACTCTCAAGATATGACAAATAACTGAATAGAATCTGTGTATGTGTGTGTGTTTTTCAACTTTCAACTTTATTTTCATCCATAACTAAAGTAAATACAATTGGACATGTCAAGAAATAATATCGAATACATCACATGTCAAAGTCACATAAAATTTACACATTGATTTATCACTATAATATAACAACCGTTATAAGGAACATAACAATTACAAATTCATAAGACCAAAAGAAAAACATCAGTATTATAAAACATCTAAACATAATATTAAAAATTGCAAACCAAAAGACAATCAATAAGCTAGTCATCAATCCAATATTAGTTGAAAAACTCTCGAAGAGAATAGAAAGCGCTACACAGCAAATAATTTTTTAGTTTCCTCTTAAAAACATATCTCTAACGCTTCTCAATTCAAGGGGAAGACAATTCAATATTTTAGTTCCCATATCAATCACACCTTCCTTGCAACGATCGGTATTACAAAATTGGACTTACAAACTATGCTCATGTATGGTGTTGTAGCTGTGAATATCAGAATACTGAGCTGTATATATCATGTTTGTATCGCACGTGTGTCTATATGTCTTTAGGGAGTATGATTATGTTCTTTCTACACACATTCTGTCTCTACTATGCACAGAAACTGCTGAAGCTCATTTTTCAATAGCCTTTCTACAGGAGTTATAGATGAAGTAACAGGATGCAAAAGATTCAGTATTGAGCTGTCTCATAATTAGTCCCCTTTACCAATAATAATAAGATGGTAAAATCATGGAGAATGAGGTGACTGGAACATATAGTAGTACACATGGAGAAGGTAAGATATGTTCACCAAAACTTATACAGAAGGCCAAAATAGAAGGAATTGCTTGGGAAGTGTGGGTATAGGTGGGTGGATAGTATTAAAATGTATATTGAAGGAAACAGGACATAAGGCTGTGGACTTGACTTGACCGGCTCTGCACAGGTAGCGGTGATTAATGAGCTCTTGTGAACACACTGATGAACCACAGAGTTCTGTGAAAGGCAGGGAATTTTTTGACCAACTAAGAACCTATGGCCGCACCATAGCTCAAGCGGTTAGTCGCTGGCTTCCCAATGCGCCACTTTGTCCACCACAAATCCCACTTGACCAACCTGGGTCTGGTCAAGTGGGATTTCTGGTGGACGAAGTGGCGCTGCCAATCTTCATTCCATCAATTGCTCCACAGTCACCCTCACCTATCATCTGGGGCTGCTACAATAGGCCAAAAGTGGCCACAGTACAATAAAAGAAAATGAAGAACCTGTCATCTTCTCAGTAATGGTTCTGCCCTGTCAAGCTACTTGTGTTTTAAAGTATTCAAGCTTATTACAATTCATTTTAATCATCCTCTTTTAAAAATATTCTCCACATTAGACATGTCATAAGTTATAATGTAATTTCACTGTATGCCATGCCATATTGCTTCAAAGAATGACTGTTAACCTCAGTTCCCACAATTTATTTCTAGATTGTATCACTCACTGAACTGATGGCTGGTGTGAAGGCACCCCCAAGAACTGTTCAACTCTTCCAACTTGGATGCTGGCCCATGGGTCATAAGGTACCAACATCAACTAACTCACTTGTAGAGTTGATGAATATGGTAGAACGATGGCGTCAACGCACAGAATATGGGCCAGTGGTTGTTGTATCTCCGTAAGTAAATCTGTTTCAACTGCAAGAAAAAATTTTAATTTATCGGAATGGTTTTCTTTTTACTTCAGTATTGAGCATATAGATCCTGGTGGCCCCTGTGATTCCTTTCCAAGCACAGGGTATGGGGCAGGAAGAACTTTCTCTTCACATATCTGCTTTCTTTAGAAGAAACATTCTCAGTTTATTGCATAATTCATAAATATATTCAGCCTTGGATGAGTGAGGGAAGATCAGCTAACAAATACTTAATTGTCTGGAGCCTTGACTGCACTTGATAAGGCTTGTAGACTGAACATAATGCATATTCAATATTGCCTGCTCTAAAATGACTGTGGGCCAGTCACGGTAGCCGAGCGGTCTAAGGCATGCACTGTCTTCGCTCGCTCGGAAGCCGGGATCGTGGGTTCGAATCCCACTCAGGGCATGGATGTTTGTGTGCGTTTTTCTGTGTTTGTCTACAGGTAGAGGCCTTGCGATGAGCTGATCACTCGCCCAAGGAGTCCTACCGAATGTGTAAGATCTAGTAAACCGAAGTGAAATGGAGAGTTTCATGGAGGTAGGCCTAGGCCCAAATTGGGGCTGTAGTGCCACAGAAAAAAAAATGACTGTGATTGTGACAGTTCTATTAATTCTTTTAGTTGTTCTGTGTTCAAGAATTATCGAGGCACAAAAGAGAAGCAGTGTAGGGTTAGGTGAAGAAATAATTATTGTCAGGTATCTGAGTGGATATCAACAGGGTTTTTGGATTGTAGATTGGATTTATTGACCACTTTAACACACAACTCATGACTACATTTAATTATAGGGCCATCATTAATCACTCCAACACACATTAAGTATATTCAGTCTGCTTTGTCTTCACCAGCTGTTCTCTGGTAATGGCTTTTACGCTCACTTCATTGCCCGCTGGGTCTCAACTGTACTAACTAAGCCTTCTCTTCACAGATTCCAATCATTTCCATGGGAATGTGTTTGCTTGTGAAGGGATAATGTAATAATGACTGCATACACTTGTTTTAAGAATCTGTTGCCCAGGAGCAAGTGCTGTTTCATTGTTTGTTTCAAGATCATTAACCAGTAATGTGTCTACACTCTACATTATTGTGGAAGTGTATGTCTGTATAGTTCCAGATATTTCAGATAAAGGATCTGATTATAGTTCACTAATTAGTGGTACCTTTCCTGTTCAATTCTGTTCATGAGTGTTGCATAAGGGAGAGATGTTACTGTCAGAAACAGTATCAGATACTCTTCTGATAACAAACAACAAAATTAAAACTGAAATTAAATAGTAGAGCAACACATTTCAACTATCCTATAGTCAGCTTCATGTTCCATACGTTAATTAAATTTAATCAAATCAAATATAATTAATAATGCAAAAGCACTGTACCAACTTATGTAATAAGAGATATAATACATACATACATGATGGTTATGCTTGCTAGTCAAAATACACCGTTCTACTAATAAATGTGATGTACAGCGCAATGGCTGGCAACATCCCACTCTATGTATATGCATATAACATCCATTTTAATATTATCCTCCAAACTTCACCTGGGTCTTTCAGTTGATTTCTGAGTGTAATGTTTATCATTTTATGTAGTTATAAGAATATGACAGAATACTTTACTACAAGTATACATGAACATATTGATATCAGAGATCTCCTACTGCATTATGGTAACATTTTAGTTGCATCCCACTCCTCACCTCCAGTCCTCCACCATGTTGCATAGTAAATTAGTGAGTCCAAGCAGTAATATGATAATACATGGAAAGAACCTGGCTTGAATCTTGATCATGCATTACTTTTCTACATTCTTTCAAGCACAGTTCCCTTGTATGACTCTTCTTTGCCCAACCTTCCCATTGCAATATCCATAACCGACTTACCATTACATTCATCACTAAGCAATTTATGTAGTTGATATATTTCTAAATAACTCTTATGACAAGCAATATAGTATGTTACATGTTGTTGCAGGGATGGACGCAGTCGTTGTGGGGTCTACTGTGCAGCAAATGCTTGCATTGAGCAAGTTATTCAGCACGGAGAAGTGGACATCTTCCAGGCTGTGAAAACTGTCCGCAGGCATCGGCCCCAGCTTGTGGAAAACATGGTGAGCCCTATTTTTTAATTGTGCGTGTCTTTGTGCAATGACACGTTCTCATCTGTACAGTTTATAGCATCAAGTTGGATAATGATTATGAATGATAAATTTTGGAGCTTACAAAAGAAAGCAGTTATTGTCTGTTTTATCTATTTGACTGCCAAGCCTTGCCAGAGAACTACTTCCTAGAAATGCCAAGACTGCTTTTTTTGTAAAAGCAGTTTCATAGAAAAATCCACAATAACTCCTCAGTTTATGTTCAAGATACCCCAAGCATTGGTGGTGTGGGAACATCCCACATAGTAACACACGGTTTCGCTGGTCTAACAGACAATACTCACTCCTAGGTCAATATCATATTGCTGCACATTTCTGCCAACGCTCATATTTATACAGCACTCGATGTCCAACCCACCTGTAGATCATCACGTGCGCTAACCAATCACATTGCTGCCAACGCTAGTATTTATACAGCACTCAATATCCAACCCACTTGTAGATCATCACGTACGCTAGCCAATCAGTGCTCACAGTAGCAACTGCAATTTTAAGCTCTGCCCAGCAAGCATAGTATAAAAAGGCAGAGCCTGGAACTAGCAATAGTTGAAAAATATTGATTGATTGAGGAAAAAGATTCATTTGTCAGAGGAGTTAGATCCTGTGTCAAGTCAGAAGAAGAGCAACGTGTTGGAGTATTCAGAAGAGGAGTCAGATTTTGAGATTCATTGAGAAAGTCTTGTTGTGGTAGTATGGCTCGTACAAAGCAGATTGTCTGTTCGACAGTTGGTTGGTGTGCTGCAGTGTGTTGGTGAAGGTTATTGGTTAGAACAAGATTGGTCGTGTTCAATCAGTGTAAAGTTGGTTTTAAAGTTTGAGCAGCGTGTTGGTGTTAGGTGTGCACTTGGTTTGTGTTGTGAGAAGTTTGGAAAAAATTTTCTCATAGATGATTGATAAAGGAGTTATTGCTGGTAGTTGTTATGTGCTCTTTCTGATCAGCTTCTGAAATTCCGCAGTCTTTGGTAGTAAAATTCTTAGTTTCGCGTGAGGCTTGGGTTCATGCCGTGCCGTGCTAGACATGGCGGGCGCCTCAGTGCCTGGGTACCATGCATTCTGGGCAGAAAGATGAGCCTCACTACAGGCAGAATACAAGGAGATGGTAAAACAATATCCCGAAGCAGATCAGCACTACAGGAAGCTGTTTAAAATCATTTGTGATATTGAGGATGTGGCTAACTTCACACCCGCTACAATTGGGGAAAGTGCTGAGTGGGCGGCAATAGTCAATGATGCTGACGAAAACAGAGACAGCTATTGCAAGGCTCTCACAGGCAAGATATTGTTCAGTGTTCTGTATGGGATCTATACAGTTATACTGAACAATCTGAAGTCCCTAGTGAAGGCCAGAACCTCAGAGACAATGAAAACTCTTCCTACAAACCCCTCCCAAGAAGAAGACTTCAAAGAAGTCCGAAGGCAGAAACAGCAAAACACAGCAGAGTCTGCCCTGACTTCAAAGAAGGCAGCGGCTGCCGCAGGAAACACCCTGGCGAATGAGGTTCCCACCCGCAACTACTTTGTACCTCTCAAGGTGACATCAATGGACACCGACTCTGCTGCTGCCGGAACCACTATGCTGGAGGAGGAAACCTCAGGTAAAACAGGCAGCCCCCCCCCAATAATTCTAATGTCCACAGTCAACCTAATTCAGTTGCAAAAGCAACTGAAAAATGTGGTCAAAGGCGACTTTGGGTTCCACATTACCAGAAATGGGACCAATGTCCTCACCAAAAGCATGGCGGATTTCAAAGCCATCAAGTCCCATCTATCAAACAACAAACTTTCCTACTATACCTTCTTTCCAAAGTCCCTAAAACCCATAAAGGCTGTAATCCGTCGCCTTCCTCACAATACACCTGCGGAGGATATATCTGATGGACTGGTGACCCTGGGATATGATGTGGTTAGCGTCAAATAGATGACAATCACCCGCGGGTCACCTTCAGAAGAAAGGATATCAAGAAACCTTCCACTCTTCCTTATCACCCTATCCTGGATGGCAAAATCACAAGAAATTTTCAAAATACAAAGCCTTTGCCACATTTCCATCCGGGTTGAGGCATATAGAGCACAGAGTGGCCTTACGCAGTGTCAAAACTGCCAACAGTTTGGCCACATCTGGGCCAATTGCAAACAACCTCCCCATTGCATGTGGTGTGGGGGTGGCCACCTGCACAAAGAGTGTCCAGAGAAAGAGAACGCTGCCTCCACTCCAGCTTGGTGCAATTGCCAATTGAAGGAGGGAGAGAAGCTCCATCCCACCAACTATCGGGGCTGCAGACACGCGAAGGAGGAGCTGCAGAGGAAGAACTCGCAGAGGGCACCCAAAACCACAACGGGAAGAGTGTTCTCCTCAAAAATCGTTACCCCTGGGGTTTCCTTTGCGGCAGCGCTCCGAGGCAGCATATTGCAGGAGTAGCGACCTCGCCAAGTTCCAGTGGCAGTTCCACCAGAAGCCACGAAACCGAGCATCCCAGTCCTTGTACAGGAACAAAAAACAGATCAGTCAGCTCAGGCTACTCATGTAAACAGTCCATCTCTCGACAATATGTTGAGAGTAGTGACTGTAGTACAGCAGATTATGACAGAGGTCAGTGGTGCAGTGTCCGAGGAAGAAAAATTAATGGCCATTACTAAAATTGTTCTAAATCTAATGAAACAAAATGGCCACTAGCGTTCATAGGCCCCTCAAAGTCGTAGCATTTAATGCGAACGGCATTGGGAGGCAGTGCTATGAGCTCAGTAAACAGCTGCAAGACCTATACGTAGATGTGGCCCTGTTTTCAGAGACACATCTGAAACCTCATGAGAGGTTCTTTATCCCAAATTACCACTTTTATAGAATCGAACACCACTCGGGCAGAAAAGGCAGAACTGCCGTTGCAGTTAGAAAAGGCATTCCCCATAACCATGTAGACCTACCACCCCTTGTTTCAGTAGAAGTGACACAGGTCTGCATAGTAATAGTGTAATAGTGAAGTACTGCTTACAGCTGTTTATAAATCTCCAGGCAGAGCCTGGAGTGATACTGACATCAATTAGCTCTTAAGCTTTAGATGTAAGACTATTTTGGCAGGTGATTTGAATGCTAAGCACCCATTTTGGAATAGCAGAGTTTCAAACCCTTCAGGCTTGAAACTCATTGATTTATTTGATAAGAGTGATTTTGAAATCTCAGCACCACAGTGCCACGCTCATTATTCCCCTGCAGGAAATTGTGACCTGTTAGACATTGTGCTTCAGAAAAATATCAGAGAGTCAGATGTCATTGTCTCTGATATTTTGGACTCAGATCACCTACCAATAGTATTCCACATACTGGATCACGTCAAAATTAGGAATCTTTCAGAAGCCATTGAAAAATTTACAGATTGGGAGCGGTTTCAAAGCCTCGCTTCAGAATTAATATCACCTAAACTAGAAATTAAGTCGGGGGTAGAAGCTGATAAAGTGGCACGCGACTTTGCAGTCTCTATTGCTTCGGCATATAGGTTGTCGACAAATAAAGTTACACTTTTGGACATAAACAACGATCTTCCTGGTCTAGATCATTTGTTAAAATATAAGCAGAGGCTACGAAAACTGTGGCAAGAAACCAGGGATCCAGCATGTAAAACGGCTGTCAATTAGGTCACCAAATCAATCAGGTGAATGACCTGTAAAAAGGCACTTGAACGGTGGGAAACAAAAATAGATAACACTGAAGTCACACCTCAGATTATATAGCTCATTGAGAAATCTCTCCTTAAGAGAGACAGACCAAGGGCACCAACTGCTATTCATGGTTCTTCTGGCCTTACATTTTATCCTTCTGAAAAAGCCAACGAAATTGCCAACTGTTTGGAAATTCAGTTCACGCCACATGACCTGGGAGATGAAAACCATGAACAGCGGGTGTAGGCTAGAGTTCAAGCTCTGCTGGAAACTGTAGACGACAACCCCCCTCAAAGAATCATACCATGTGATGTTCAGAAATTAATAAAATCCCTGAAATTAAAAAAGGCCTGTGCAATTGACGGCATCTCATATGAAAGCCTCAGGCACCTTCCAAGGCGACCATTGGTTCACCTAACTCATTTATTCACTCATTGTTTTTGGCTCTCTCATTTTTCAAATACTTGGAAGGAAGCAAAAATAATAACTTTACTTAAACCCAATAAAGACCCGAAATGTCCTCAAAATTTACATCTGATCNGCTAGAGTTCAAGCTCTGCTGGAAACTGTAGACGACAACCCCCCTCAAAGAATCATACCATGTGATGTTCAGAAATTAATAAAATCCCTGAAATTAAAAAAGGCCTGTGCAATTGACGGCATCTCATATGAAAGCCTCAGGCACCTTCCAAGGTGACCATTGGTTCACCTAACTCATTTATTCACTCATTGTTTTTGGCTCTCTCATTTTTCAAATACTTGGAAGGAAGCAAAAATAATAACTTTACTTAAACCCAGTAAAGACCCGAAATGTCCTCAAAATTTATGTCTGATCAGCCTCCTGTCCACAACAGGAAAACTATTCAAAAAAGTAATTTTGAAATTCCTCCATAAACATATTGAAGAAAGAGGCCTGCTCAATGCAAGCCAGTTTGGTTTTCATGCACATCACAGCACGACATTGCAATGTATGAGGCTGGTGGACCATGTGACCCTTAATTTCAACAATAAAATGTCTACGGCTGCAGTGTTCTTGGACATCAAAAAAGCCTTTGATACCACGTGGCACTCAGGCTTGCTGTATAAGTTATCAGACCTGGAATTCTCTAACTGTTTGACCAAGCTTATTGGGTCCTTTCTTTCTCAGCGTACATTCAGGGTCTCGGTTGAAGGCGAAATGTCAACGCCAAGGGAAATTCAAGCAGGGGTGCCACAAGGTTCTGTCCTTTCCCCTACTCTTTTCAACTTGTATATAAATGATGCCCCCCAAACTCGTGGTGTTCACCTGTCTATATGCGACAGATCGTCAGGAGGGTTTTATTGTTCGAAAACTCCAGCACGGTCTCAGCTCAATGGAGACCTGGTGTGAGCGCTGGAATATAAAAATTAATGAAGATAAGACTCAGGGGGTCTACTTCTCTCATGGGTATCGACCGTCTGAATCTTGTCTTACTCTTAATGGACGAAATATTCCATTTGTAAATAGTGCAAAATATCTAGGTGTAATCTTCAATAAGAGAGTTATATGGAGATTACACAGAAATGATTGAAGCCAAGGCCTTCAGAACATTCGTTGGAGTATATTCCCTATTCAAAAGTGAGCGATTGAACGCTAACATTAAATTGACCCTCCACAAAGCTCTTATTAGATCTGTAATGACTTATGCTAGTCCCGCCTTGGAGTTTGCGGCAGACACCCATCTAGTGAAATTGCAGTGCCTGCAAAACGAGGTTCTCCGCACCATTGGCAATTTTCCAAGGTGCACACCTGTCCGCAAATTGCACATGTAATTCAGAATTCCATACGTATATGATTACATAGCAAAATTATGCAGGCAACAAGCAGAAGTCATACAAAATCATGAAAATGAGAATGTTCACATTATTGGTCAAGGTGAAGCCCAACATAGGAAGTATAAGAGGCTTAAACTTGGTGGCAGTCAGGCATACGACCGTTCAAGTGTCTAGACTGCCGTGGTAGCAAATAATACTAGAAATAGGGCATAATCTGCTGTAAAATACCTGGATTGACAGAGGCCTTGTATATATTGTACATAGAAATAGTAATTAAGACTAGAATTAAATTGTAAAGATATGTCAATACTGACAATGGACTGACTAAGACTGACAAATGACAGACCTGACCTCTCGTCAGAGAGGGCTCCCCAAATGGACAGGACAGCAACTTTCACAAAGAAGGAAACATCTGGTCATGAGCCCCAGCTGGGGCTCGACACCAAGTCAGACAGACTGAGTGACCATCAGTTGCAACATTACTTTGACTTAGCAATAGTCAGTGATCACATTCAGTCCAGAGCAATCAGTCATCAGAGTCATCAGCTCTTCAGTGCGCCAAGACAGCTGCCACAACTTTCAAGCAACCACGCTCTGTGACCAGGCAACTGACGTAGTTGCCGCAAGTCTCCAGCGCCCATGCTCTGCGACCAGGCAACTAACGCAGCTTCGGCAACTAACGCAACTTCCGCAACTCCAGCAATTGCACCGTAGGCAGCTGTTTCTACCGGCACACACAGCACTACATCACTGGCCAGACAGGCCGGCTGAACGGCCGTAAGACTTGGTCTACTACGAAGGAGCAAATTCTGCCAGCGCATTCGCGGCGGAACAAACTGCCCTTTTGAGGGCCAGCCAACTTTTGAACATTCCACATAGCTTCACAGCTATTCTGTATATTCAATTTATACAATTTAATATATACAATTGTTACAGTTCTACATGGTTGTCATTTAGAACATCGACAATCCCACAGTGGCTTGAAACCTAATCTTTCCTCTAAAAATTGGTGTAACACACATTGATAGAAATGCTGTACAAGGTGATAAACATCAAGCCAATCTCTCCATCTGTAGAAGTTTTAACACAGGTGTGCCAAGCCTGTCTAATTGACTTGAGATGCACAGTGGATTAAGGTACTATCCAAGCAGATGCATAAAATAATAGAATAAAGCCACATAGAAGAACAGAGTAAAGTTATAGAACCCCTTAGTCAGAACAACCTGCCTCTGGATTATGCAGCCATCAACTGTGATATTTAGCACATCATAGACATTTTTCTCAAAATGATGTTTTTCCTTGGTATTAATTTTCATGCATCACATGTGCGTTACTGTACATAAGAGTGTCGTGTGCATAATCACCTCCAGTATCAAGTAAAATTAACACAGAATGTTCTCATATTTATAGTATTAAAATTAAATTCTTTTTTAATTTTTCATAATGTAACAAATTTTCTGTAAGATCTTATCTCTTTTGATAGATTAAGGATACATAATATAATCAGTTTTGAAAATGAAGGAAATACACATAATTTTTAAAGTGTTATGACTTAACATGTTAATCCCACAATTTAACAACACTGATGTAAACAACAGGAAATATTCTTTACTTCTTCAGCTGTTTGTGTCACTCAGGAAATGTAATTTAATGTTACTTATTATTTAAGAAAAAACTGTTTATTTCTTGATCTAAAAATTTCACTGTTTATATACTCTATTTTTCTTGTCCCCTAAACTTATACAGGATTTGGAAAATCACTACTCAATATCTCCAGCCCAGAAAAGAATTCTGATTTCTTTCAGGAGTGAGTGAAGATGAATTATAGATTACATATTTGTATGTATTAGTATAAGGAAAGGCATGGTAAAATTTCTTCTGTGCCTAGACACGAAGTTATGAGGGCATGTAGAGGTCCTGAAAATGTACTGAGACACATTCTAAATCTCAGCATAAAATGGGGCTGAGGGGTTAGGTTCACATTATGGATGTTTTGCGTAAGTAGTAAGAGTCTATGGCAACTCTGTGATAGAAATCCCCAGAGTCAGTTAGGACTTCATGATTCAGAGAGTTTCTGCCCCTGCCAGGACTCATGCCCCAGCCATCCATTCCACAGTCACTCATATTACTAGCTGAAATGTCTTTGTTTAGTACCTATGTATGTTCAAGCAAATGCCAATCCTATTTAGTTGCTGTGTTCTAATGGTCTTGTTCTTAGATTTTTTCAAACGCTGATTACATCAATAGGGGTAGGTATAAGGGAACATTCTGTTAATTAGATTCATGTGTGATATTTTAACACTTTTTCACTGCTAATGTTTTACAACAAATTAGTAATTTTCCAAAGGTGATTCCTGTACAGCTGATTAATATTTTATTGTTATTTGTTGTGCAGACAGAATACAAATACTGCTATGACTTGGTGCTCCACTACGTTCTCCATTACCTCAATAAGGACATGAAAGAGAAAAAGTGAGAAAGTGAGCAGGAAACACAGTGGTATATTGAATTTGGCCGTGGGTCTGCTTTGCCTCAAACACCTGAAGACCTATCTCATTCAGGTGACACAGCAGAACAATCTGGCCATGAAAAGGCCCGATGTTCTAGGAAGTCTGCTGCACATCGCTACAGATGGAATTGTTGTTCTTGCGAGCTCCTTTCACCTTGTGCTGACCGTGATCGATCACGTGGTCCAGAAGATACTGCTAGGCCACCGTCACAAGAAAAACCTTTATCAAAAGTAGCTGCAATTTGTAATGAATTGTCTCCTTCTTATTCAGATGAGATTGTAGCTGTAAAATATGGTCAACCTCGGGACAGTCATCCACGACATCAAGACTTCAAAATAGTAGGAAGTGAACACAGAACACCTGCTTCCCTGAGTGTCACATCTTTGGCTGACCATCCCTCCCAGTCAGGAAAAGTTATTCCAAATAGCAAAGAATGGATGATTTTAGATGAAACTCAGAAAATTTCTTTCAGGCGGAAACATTATTCTAAAGTTGTCACAACACGTGCAATTAAGAAACAGTGGTCATATGATGAGCAAGCTTCAGGGTCTGCTGGCTTGTCTGGCAATCCATTGATTTCATCCAAACACACATATATCCCAAGCACATGTATTGGTGATAATGGGAAGAGCCTCAGTCAGTTACATAGTGAGGTTGCAACCGGCAATGACACATGTCATAATAATGAAAGAGAAAGCATAACATCTCGGATCGTAATTAGTAAAGGTCTGTCTTGCAGTGAACTCATCCCTGCCAAAACAGAAATGGCTTTTAGTGAGATGGCGTTAAGTGATGAACTGCTTGACATACAGAGCGACGGTCTGTTTTGCACTAACCTCAATGGTCAAATTTCTAGTGAGTTCTCTGCTAGTAGCAGTGATTTTATTAATGGTAGACAGATCACAAAAAGTGACAGCTCATTTCTGGAAGACTATTGCGGAAGTGGCAAAGTTTGCATTGAGGAAGCTATATCATGTGATGACAAACCAATAACTTATCATGATTTGCAAAAAAATGTACATGACAATGAACATTCTGGACCTGATGTTGATGTGCCATGTAGTAACAATCTTGAAAGTGATACTGATATGTCAATTATTGAACATACCACAGTTATCACTAAACATGTTGAACCTGAAACATTGCAAAACATTGAACATAAAGTTAACATTGAACATGCCCAAAACAATAGCAACTTGCCAACTAGCAAACCATTTGACACATGCAGAGATCATACTCCTAGTATACCTCACGAAGAAACTGTTCTTGAAAAAGTACTGTGTGGCAACCATGTTAATGATAACCCAAAGCAACCACACAGAGAGAATACTGCAACTAGCACTGAAAAACCTAAAAGTGAAAGTGTAGCTACTGTCACAGAACAACCTAAGAGTGAAAACGTTGGTACTAGCACTGAACAACCAAGAAGAGAGCATGTTGCAACTAGCACTAAACGGCCCAAAAAGGAGCATGTGGCAACTAGCACCGAAGAGCCAAAAAGTGAAAATGTTGCAACAAGCACTGAACGTCCTCGCAGCAGGAGTGTAGCAACTAGCACTGATGAACCTTTCAGTCACATTGCTACCAGTACTGATATGACACTTGCAAAGCATGCTGCTATTAGTATTCAATCATCATTCGAAGATCAAGACACAGCTGTCATCCATGTTGAATCTGTCACCCAAATGCCTTCTGAAGAAGATTTACAAACCCAATCATCCAGATCTCATAGTTATGACCTGCCTTATGATGATCATATTTCATCTGACAATAGTGACTCTGTAATCTGCACTAATATAACTCGCAATGAAGCAACTGTAACTGGCACTGATCAGAGTGAACTTGATGAAAATACTGAAGACTCCTCCCTTCAGGAAGTGGAATCTAGCAGTGATGAATTGCCTTCCACTGTACAGACAAGTTGTTTTCCATTCTGATGCTCTTTGGAAGTTATATTTCCAACTGTGTTGTCAGTGCCTTTCCTACCATGTCTCTGCCATTTGAACTTGAATTTGCCAGTGTTTCCAAATGATGATCATGCTGTTATGTTTGTTAAATGAAAAATTATATAACAGTGAGCACTCAAACTCAATTCTGCCAAATTAAGAGTTGTATACTTTCAAATTTAAGTGGTTGTATGATATTTATTCTTAAGCATAGTTTAAAACTGTATAGTAATTGAGCATGACATGAGGAAAATTATTTTATTGGCCAGACAAAATATGGCATATTTTTTAAATGAAGATAAGTCTGTTCTGACCCATTAATGTTGTCAGTCTTCATACAATTCCCTCCCAATTTAGCATTTCAATTACTGCTTCCCTTAAAACTGTAGTACTACCTACTCACATAAAATATCTAGTTTTGCAAGTTTGTAATATTATGGGAAATTTCAGGTATCTAAACTCATGTGTGGGGAATATGAATGAATGGTGTGGTTAAATTTTTCTGTGGGCTTTAGCTTTCACAATTTTATATAACTGCTGAATGGTGAATGATTTGATGAATGAGTATGGGATATAAACAAATTAATTTGGACAAATAGATGAATGAATGAATAAACAAATAAATATAAGAATGAATGGAGTTATTTGTACGTCTATTTAGCTGTAACATTTTTAGAGTTACCACAGTATGTTAAGGATGTAATAAATTCTGATGATATGACATTACACTTTAAATAAAAACAAAATAGATTAAACAACCATTAATTAAATTATGAAGTAACACATGTGTTAAAACATAATTGCATATAATTATAGTCAAAGAATATTTAAACATGTGAAATATAAAATAACTGTGGAGTGTGTCTTGTCTCAATGTTTTCCTTCAGACAGTTTTGTTTTACAATTTATCCCAGTATTGCACATAGTGTATTTGGAAGTGCTAATTTAGAAGTTAAGTGATAGTGAACTGAATAACTTATTGTGTAGAAGAGGAAATAATGAGGTTCCTACACACTCCATTTAACAGCTACTGAATATTTCCAAATAAAATTGGTATGATTTTTGACCAGCTCATGAAAGTAATGCTCATACACAAAGTTTTGTAGTGTGGTTTTGACCTTTACTGATAATACTGAGCTTCAGACAGAAATAATTGTAATTTATTACTAGCTATTAGCTAACTATTATTACTACTATTAATATATTTATACTTGAATAGCCTTGTGATTATACTGTGTTAATATAGAAAATTTGTATAATCCTGGCATTTCATTGAAATAGTATGGTGTGTAGAAAGACCAGTATTTTGTACATAACATTAGTATGCAAAAACACATTTTTTACTGAAGTAAACAATTCTGAAATCGTCTTTGTATGCCTCACCTGTCTTTTTTACTCCAAAACTATATTAATTTGAATTATTTAAAGGTTTGTAAACTGTTTTAAGTGTAAGCATCCTTAAGATATACATAACAAAAATAAGAAAATCAAATATGACAATTGTTGGTTATGTACTGATTAAAAATCAATGGTCCAGCTGTTTAGTCTGTGATATCTTGCATCCTGTATGCTGAGTTCTTAGAAGGACACCTAACATGTGTGTTTCATAAAGATTTTGTAGCAACTGCCTACTTGAATGGTGATACTTCCTTCCAAATGATAAAGAAAAAGTCTCTGCACTTTGCAACCGCTCACTCTCCAAACTCAGAAAATGTACAAAGACATGCAGCTTCTCACACAGCTACCATATGGTCCAATTTCTAACCAATTTGAGATAATGTTGCAGGATATTAATGCATAAGAATAATTGCTCTGTATGCACAATTGAATGTTTCACTCTGAACTTTACAAATTAGTTGCCTAACGAAATCCTGTTGTTGTAAGGATGTAGGATACACTTGTATTATGGATCTGGCGGTTAATACTTCATGGATGGATGGTTGGGAACCACATAATGAAGCACGAGAAATGAATGTGTGAAAAGGATGATTATTATATTCACTTTAAAATTATGTTCACCAATTAAAACTCAGTATAGTTTTAAGCAATGTCACTGTCTAATCAGACGCACATTTTGTCAGTGTATGTAAAAACAACAAAGTGAGAGAAAATGGGGATTAGACAACACCTCTCCATTCATATGAATGAACAGTATTTTCAAAATTGTGTAAAATAAATAAGGAGGTTAACAGAATTTAGTAATTAAGATTCTGTGGTTTCTTGTAATGTTTATGTGCATAAATTATATGTTTTACATAATACTGTGTATTTTCACATTGCAAGTATTTTGTTGTGTGTACTGTACTAACAGCAAAATGATGTTCCAACAAATACAATTTCAATGTGTAGCAGAATGTGGCATGAAACTTTGAAGTATAATATTCCATTTTTGACAGAAGTGGCATTAATATATATGAAAGATTATTTTTCTAAAAAGAGCTGAAAGGCTTTTGCAGGAATTTTAGGTAATAATAAATTTTAATAATAGAATATTCACTTTTTCTTTGTATAGTTCAAGTATTGAGCTGTTAATCTCGGTATAATTATAATATAAAGAATCGAATGCAGAAATTTTAAATTGATAAAGATTGATATGCAAGCATTGAAGGATGTAATATTAAAACTTAAGAATTTGGATGACCAGTTTCCAGTAGGAATTATGAATTCATTTGTACAACAACTTTGGTAAAAAGACTTAACATGTAGAAACAGACTGGACTTACTAGACGTCTAGTTTCAAACTACAACACAAGAACAATACTTTTCAGAATGAATAATTTATGACAGAGAGTACAAAAAGTTGTTATGAGTAAGCTCTGATCTGTTGAGCTGATCTGTTGAATAATTCAACATTCATTTACATTTGTTATTTTCACAGGTCAGAGGCATTTGGAATTACATCTCTCTGCAGACAGAACGGCATTTGTTTTGCAAGAAATTTTTTTGGTAATTGTGTGTCTGAGATACTGAAAATTTGTTACTTTGTGTGTTGCATGTAAGTATGAACCATAAGATTATGCTGTGAAGGAAATATGCCAGAAGTTAGCACATATGAAAACATAACAACTGTCCCAGTGTTATCCAACACAGAGCATATTTGGAGCATGGCACCAATTATTGTAAAAGGGACCAAGTTTCTTAACAGTTAAGAAACAATGAAGTGGATGATAAATATTTTATATACTTGCTCCAGTAAAAGACGAAGGAATGTTATCAGTTGAGTAGTGATACATTGTTTAAGATGTGGCAAGAATATTGTTCCCAACATCATGACTCTTACAGCAGTCAAATTAGCAATACTCAAATGGTTTGTGATAATCAACTCAATATGAAGTATAAAATCATTGACAAAGAAATTTTAATTAAGGCTTCATTTGTGAAATTACAAAAGACAATCAGAGACCATTTTTCCTTACAGGCATGGTGCCTCTTAGTGACCAAAGGTTGATATGCCCATATTTCTGAGAAGATGTAAAAATGTTTCATGAAGATTGCTGTATTGTGTGATTTCTGTGCTTCCTTAGTGTCTGCTGCAGTGTTGGAATAGCAGCTTGAGGCATTCTTGCAGAGAAATAATTGATTCTGATGAATGATTGTAAAGAAACAAAAATATTTTTGGACAGAAGAAAAAATAATCCTAAATTTGAAACAGTTATATTACTATAGCCTGTAATTCTGAGTATGTTACAAGAAAAATAAATTTGCTAGGAGATGTTGTACATTAATAAACCAGTTTTGATTTGAATTTCATATCACTCATACCCATACAGTACACTTCTACTGCCACATTTATGCAGATCTTGATAATACATTTAAAAGCAAATTTTTTTAAAGAAACAATTTATTATCAGATAGATGAGATATTTGTATACACAGCTCAACATCCTCTTACATTTTACATGTCCTACCCACCTCACCCTCTCTGATTTGATCATCCTTATAATATTTGGTGAAGGTTATGAACTATGAAGCTCTTCATTCTGTACTTTTTCTGAAAACCCTATTATACCTGATTATATGGCTTATAAATGGTTATTACAGGCACCAGAAGGTTACAGAATACAGTGAACAAATTTTTGTAACTCTTTTGATGTGCTAAAAATCACAATAAAATAATTTAAGTATAGTCCATAATTATCTTAATATGTCCAGCTAGTATGCAGTAAGACTGGAGTCTTTCCATGTTAACATGATATGCAGGAATTCATATATCCATTCAACCATATACATATGTAAGGCCGCGCCATAGCTCAAGTGGTTAGTCACTGGCATCCCACCGTGGCAGCCCAGGTGGTGCTGGGGCGGGTTTTCTCCGAGTACTTCAGTTTCCCCTGCCAATCTTCATTCCACCAAATTCTCCATCATCATAATCACCCGGGGCAGACTACAATAAGCCAATCAATGGCCGAAGTGCCGAGTGGACCCAGTTGGACTCCACCGCCCACTAAGCAAATTTAAAAATATATGTATATATACATATGTTATTCAGAATATATGCTATAATTTGCAAAACATTACAGGCCAGGACACATTATGGTAGCTTTGTACAAGCTTCTCATAAAACTAACATTCCTCATGCTGCTGCTCACAACAAATACTGTCGATTCAACTTGGAATGATGCTGAAGGTGGCACAATACCCATCCCTCAAGACAAACTTAGCTGGCACCAGGTAAGCAGGTTGAATAATTTTGTACTGTATTCAGTTACATTTAAAAGCTGGGGGATGTTGTGAATTCAGTTCAGTTTACTTTGTGTGATATCTTACTTGTAAACAGGGTAGTGTTCATCTGGCACACTTCAGACTGATCATCCTGAGTACAAGCAAGAACACACACACATACTAATGGAAGAGTTTCACTGCGAAAAATCTGTACTATGATGACAGGGGAAGAGAAGATGAACATTTGCTCATGTAATCTCTATTAAAAAATAGAATGATTGAATCATCAGATCTTCATGAAGTTAACAAAATGCAAATATTATTACCACAGAAGTTCCGAAGTGGCAACTACAACTGAGTTTTTGAAAATTAATTTTTTAAAAATGTATCTTGTAACCCCCTTCTTCCTGTGGCACACTGCAGAACATGAAGAGAGGAAATTACTCATTTAGGGCTAGTACAATAGCACAGGGGAACCAAGAGGCCAGCTGGGGTGACACATTCCACAATCCTACTTTCGGATTTTTGTTGAACAAAAATAATTCCAGCTTCTCCTTTGTTCTTACCATGACCATTAATTGCCCCTCATCGAAACACGTTATTCAACAATGTAAAAACAGCCATTTTAAGGGTTAAATTATCAATGATGGTTTCCATCACAGTGCCTAGAAGTTTTGTTATTAATTGTAATGGAGTTTTGAGAGAGTCATTTTGTTTTTGAAAAGGGGGGGGGGGTTACATGGGCTTATGCAACCCCTGGAAACAGAACAGTACATTTTATTTCCTTTCATACTGCAGGGCTGGTAGCAATATTTTATTTAAGGAGTAACAGTTAGTATTAAGAAGATAAAATGCTTGGCTGTCTGGTTCACACACTTGTGCATAATTACAGTAATGCAGTGCATGGCCAACAGAGGTTATACAAAGAAGTATATTTATTTCAGTTTCCATTATATCCTAAGTTTAATTAAGAAGTCGTTGACATTTTATTTTTGTTCTTAAGGAAAGAAGCATCAGTTTAATACACCATTGTGTTTCACCAAAAGGAAACCCTAGAGACATCTCATTTGTTTTAGCTGTCAGCATCATCAGCTGACTCTTTTGATATTTATTTGAAAGAATGTGAAACAAGTACTGTGTATCTCTCAGTGCTGATAATTAATAGGTCAGTATGTAGTAGTATTCACAGGATCACATTACTAGTGTGACAGTTCATTCTGGAGTGTATTAAAAAATAAATCCCTATCTTTACCTAGCAGTCTTTGGCACTGAATAATCAATATTAACTTTGGGACTTATTTTCAATTACAATTTCAATTTATTTTTGTTCATCAGATCTACATTTGGCGATGGCACCTCCGGTTATAGAACACGTTTCTTAATTAGTTTAATTTACATGGGTTCTTTTAGTTCATAAAGCTGTTTATCTAAAATGGATGTATGACACTTATAATGGCACTTTTAGGTGATTACACTGTGTTCTGGTTACATCAAATAATAGCAACAGTACAAGTCTATAATAAACCACTGTAACAACAAAAGCAATGTACATTCTTTGTGGAGTTTTAACTTTCAAATTTATAATTGCATATAAATATGTGTGCACAATTGTTACCCTAATACACATATGATAAGGCAAATACTCTTTCTTTATGGACATATAAGTGCCATATAAAACATAAAATATGTACTATGCAGAACAGTAACAGAGCTCAGATATGTAATACAAGGAGCAAAGATGAATAACTACAATATGAATAAACATGCATTCAAACAGCTAACATAACTTGCTAGCAAAGTTCTTCATCATAAGATCAACATTAATAAAGAAAAGTTGTGAATACAATAAACATAATAAACATGATATCCTTAATATTTTAAAAAAACAGTAGAGACTGTATGTACCACCTATTTTAACATAAAAATAGATCTGTATTTTGCCTAAAGTCTATTTATGACTCATGTATGATTCTTACAATAGCCAGAAAACATTTCACCAAACAGCATTAATAAATTTTAGTATAGGGACACAGTGAGATTTCTTTGAAGTACAGACTGACTTCAGAATTTAGATGATTCTTCTGGGGCTTTCCTAGTCTAGTGCAGATGGAACCATAGCCCGAGCCTACTCCTTTGTATGCACATCATTTAAAATAATGCTTAATCTGAGAATGAGCCTTGCAGTTCTTCCCTGCATAAGCCAGATTTGCCAGGGCTGCAGGGCTGCTGCACCTTCCAAAGGTTACATTATAACTTGCATACTTACTGCAAATTAACAGGGATATTTATTTTGAAACCCAAGCTAGAAAGAATGGCTCTGGTCCTGGGTATGACATTTGCATGAAACTGACCCACCAGGTCTTCAGCCTGGTATGACCACCTGTTTTACTTAGAAAGCTTCATACTTTAAAAGGTTAAGCATCTTCACCTCTTTTCTTATTTATAGTGAAGTGTTAATAACTTTTCATTAATGATGAAATATTTTGTTACTGTTACAGATTAGTGTGGTGAAAACAGTATTTTTGCTGTTGGTTACTTTATGGTTTTATAGTATGCTTCCTATTTCAATAGCAATACCTCTGAATCATTTTGTTGAAAGGAGGAGCCCAGAACTAAACAAGGAAAGAGCTTGCAAGGTAATGTTGAGTCTCTGTGATGTTTATTTTCATAGTTATGTAAATAACACTTACTCCTTCACTCTATGGTCCTCAAGGACCTTGGCTTCCTTTGCAACAAATGCCCATTCTTCTCCATCCAGCATCTGTCATTAAGTATACTAACACATGTTATTTCATGAGGTAGCTCCTGGAGGGCCAAGGGCTACCTTTCATCTATCCCCTACCCCTTAACCTGCCTAGCATGGGTATCCTTATCTGGAGCTTACCACCCCATTGGCATAGCTCTCTGGGAGATCAGAGCGCACACTTCTCTCCACCATGTTTAGGTAGAAGTCCAGGAGGAGGTATACAAACAATACCACAAGAAACTTAATTCATTCTGGTTGGTCACACTATTAAAATAGATTATAGAATAATTTTTAACACCGTCCAGTGTGACTAAATTTATAGATATTTATTGCCTTTACATGTTTCGATCATGTGACCATCTTCAGAAGGCATAAGACCAACATGTTCAAGAACTTTCTAATAGTAGGTCCTAAATATGTTGATCTTATGCCTTCTGAAGATGGTGATGTGACTGAAACATGTAAGGGCAATAAATATCTACAAATTAAATCACACTGGACGATGCTAACAATTATTCTATAATTTAATACCACAAGATATTTTTGTAAGTTTCAAGAAATTGAAATTATCATTATGCGTAAGAATATCAGTTATAGTCCAGAAAGTTAGGAGCAAATTAAATACCTCAGAATGTCACTGTGAATCTGATTATTAAATATCTTGCAACTGTAATTTTTATCCAAATATTTACAAAGCATGTGGTAAAATGCTGTAAAAAACTCCCATTTACATTTACTACATTTAACAAAAAGTTTAGTCAGAGGCAAAAAACAATCACTTCTTTGAAATTTTTTAGATGGACTTTTCATCTCTCCTGATTAAGGTAGAATTCCCACATTTTCTGGAAGAATATCAATTAAATTCTTTGACAGATTTTGTGGAATATGATACATGACACTTTTACAGTATTGTACAAGTATATCCATGTCTGTCATTCATTCTAAATCATTTTTAGGCCAAGTTTACCCAGGGACTATGCACATCTTGGGGCTCTCCCACCTGAGAGTAATACCATGATGGGTAAAAGCCCACACCTAGAGGCATAAGTCACAAAACAAATATTTTCTTCTCTTTCTACTTCCTTATAACACATGGGTACTACAGTCATTATAGTGACTGCCTACATGCTGGATAATCGAGTGGTATGAGTTCGAGTCCGGGTTGGGTCAGAATTTTCTCTTCTCTATATTGACCAGACCGGCTCTGGGGCCCACCCAGCCTCCTATCCAATGGGTACCAGGGGCTCCTTCCCCAGGGGTAAAGTGGCAGGAGTGTGAAGCCAACCACTCACCTCCAGCTAGTGCCATGGTCAAGAAAATGTGGATCTATATATCCACTCCCCCATATGCCTTCATGGTGTAGTGCTTAGTTAATTAAGCACAGGGACAACTTTACCTTCTATAACATAGGTTTGCATTTTAGCTATGTTTCACAACCAATATATTTTTGTAAAAAGATGACATTTAGTTATTAAAATGAATCACTCATTTATTAGCTATTATTGTAGTATGTTTTGTCCATGATTTTGATTAACTGACATGCTCTTACCTCCTACTATACCAGTATTATAATCCACGTATCTGATGGAAATGGTTGTGGAAATTATCAAACGATATATTTACTTTTATGAACAATTTGTTTATGGACACTGAACTCAATTTCAATTTTGATGAAACAAATTTCATAAAATCTGTAAGCAATATGAAACCCTCAACTGATATGAATAAATTTCATTATGATAAATTTGTATAGGAAACCAGAACTACCATTTCCTTGGTTTCCAAATTTAATTAAATTAAAGTGGGAAGTCACATAGACCAGATACCATCACAATTAACTTCAATGTCCTCTGCAATGAGAAATCTTTTATTAGTGAGGTGTTCTATCATCAGAGATATAATGCTATATAGTCTGTTGAAAGTCGGCCGAAATTTTGGAGGAACGTGTCACCTCCATCTTTGATGGCAAAGAATAAGCCAAGCAAGAAATCAGCGTGAAAGCAGACACTGATTTCTAGCTTGGCTTTTTCTTAGACCCTGAAGATGAAGGCAACATGTTTGTCTGAAGCATCAGTTGACTTTCAACAGACTACATGACGTTATATCCCAGAAGCTGTGAGAATCTCAAAATCTTTTATCAGTGTCATTTACATAATTTTACTCAGTCACCTCATATGGAAATTCAGCTAATAGTTACACATAAATGCTTTTGCAGAAGAAGATAATAGAATACTGGGCAGTGCTAAAGAAGGGAATCGTGTTGAAGCTTATTTAAGAGATGTTGCACACTAACATTTCCCTCTGAATATTTATTTGCCTTAATGAGATTTATAATCAATAACTATACAATACTTCAGACAGATTCAGAGGTTTATAAAATCAACACTAGCCACATACATCATTAAAACTACATCCACAAAACCAAGTGCTCATCTTACAGTGTACTGACTGGGTATATATTATACAAGAATTCAGTTGTTTAACAAACTCCCTGTAAGAATTACAAAACTTCTCATTAAAAGAAGACAATTTCAATTGGCATTAGTTAACATTATGTGACACCTTATCAATTGTGTACAGAATTTTTAAACTTACACTGAAATAATGATAAGAATTTTCTGATTTGTGTAAAAATCAAGTGTATTATGCAACTTTTATTTTTCTGCTATGACTTGCTTATTTTGTTTATTTATATAGACATACTAAATATCCAGTATCTATGGAATGAATGTAACATATCTGCCTTCCTGGCTATCTGCCAATCCAAGTACCTAACTACTTATCTGTCTATCCATCAGCTATATGTCTGTCTGCCCTCCACCAGTTCAGTCTGTCCCACTCTCTCTCACCCAGTCTGTCTGTTTATATGTCTCTTCACATATTTATCTATTTATCTACATATATATATATATATATAGTATATGTACCTATCTGTCTGCCTAATCTCTCTGTTTTATGGATCCATCTTTCTATTCATCCAACTGTCTCTTCATCTACATCTGATCCAGTCTTTGCAATTGTTTGGTTATTTCTGACTGTATGATCTAGATCACAATTATAACATTATGGGATGAAGCATACTTCCACAAATTTGAAATGTATCAGTAATTTACTTAAAAGCACCTTCATAGTTGACCAGGGCATTTCTGGATAATTAAAATTTGTATACTACAGGAGATGTGATAGTTCAATCAGAGTAGTGACTAGGCTATAGGCTGCATGTCCAGGAATTAAGTTTGATTCCTGACAAGAGCAAGAGATTTTTCTCTTCTCTGGGGCCCATCTAACCTCCTATCCAATGGATACCAGGGGGTCTTTCCTTGGGGGTAAAGCAGGTGGAGCATGAAGCTGTCTGCTGTACTGCATCTAGTACTGAGGTTGAGAATGGGGGAGTTATGCCTGCACTCCTCCATATATATCTTTGTGGAATTGTGCATTTGCATTTACCTTTACTTTTACATTTCAGTTTGTTAAGAGAAGATAAGTCTAAGAGTGGCTGTACTGTACTGTTATAATTTTATTTTTTCTCTAATATTTACCAGATACAGAAATTATCAGCATTTGTCTCAGTACACTGGAATACTAAATTATGTTTAATATTAAAAAAAAAAAAGGCAAAGCTATCCCTGTAATAGGCTATGGAGGCCCAGTGGGTTGTGAGACGTTGAGGGTCCCACATTATCTAGACAATCGGCTCACAGATGGCGGTAAGGTTGTCAGCCTTACGCGCCGGCCGCGCTTTACTCCCAGGAAGATGCTATGCACAAAGGTCATATGCACATCTTTCTGATTGTTTAATATTAATAAAAGCAAAATTCCACAGATGTTACTACAGATGGTTTTATTTCCCAGTTTAGAAACAAGCATAATACAAATTATTTTCTTTGCCACCGCCACATTACTCTCTCTTCTAAATCCAAAACATACTCTACCCAAGTAAGATTTGAGGCTTTCACGGCGGTGACTATGAAGAAAGCAGTCTTCTGGGATTTGGCACCGTGTATATGTGGTGTTAACCGACGTTTCGGAGGAACGTATCGCCCCCATCTTCAGGGTTGAAGAAGTATAAGTAAATCTGCAAGCGACAACACCGTGAGACACGGTGCTTGACCGTCGGTTAACACCACATATACACGGTGCCAAATCCCAGAAGACTGCTTTCTTCATACTCTACCCAAATTCTTTCTGTGTATTAACTTATCTTTCAATAAATATAATTCCTTTCAGATGATGTGCCAACTGATGGCTACTGCAACCAGTGAACTGATGTTAAATATGAAGGCTTAGGAAATACAGTGAGAAATAAGAAATTTTAAGTGGTGAATTAAAGACATTATGTCATATGCATCAGAATTATAAGCCAGGCTTCTTTAAACACATCAGTTTGCACACAAAGTGAACTTTGTGAATTGGAGTACAGTACTTTAGGAGCAGAACCTTATCTGAGATAACAGTAGTTCAGTATTAGCTGGAAGAGACAATTTTCCCCAGGGTATGGCAAATATTTATAAAATACAGAATGAGGTATTATCAAATGTAGGTAGTGTCCTCAACTGTGAAGATTAAGGATACTGGTCTATAAAGCAGTAATTCAGCAGCATCACCAGCACACACACACACACACAAAACATCTGGTTATAAGTGAAATTGAGAATTACTTTGTATGTATAAGGCTGGGTCATGCATAGTGTTAGGGATACTTAATTTGGTGAAAGGTTATTTAGCAAAGCAAAGATGTCCATTGGTCTCTTACATTCCTGCTTTATAATTTTGCTTTTGCCATAAATGAAGTGATATTTCTGTGTTGGTTTTTAAAGGAAAAACAGCCTAACCAGGCAAACTGTACAGTCTGTATGCATTTGTATCTTTAATAAATTCTGAAAAAGATGGCCAATCTTTATGACACTCAGCAAGATGTAAATCTGATCATCTTAAACCAACTTTCTTTTGTATTGAGATCTTCTGCATTATGACATCAACATTTTGGAGGAATTTACTGCCTCTTCAGGGTGAGAGTAAGGAAAGAATGTAGTCTTATCATGTCATGGTGACTGAGTGCATGTCAGTGTGTCTGTGTGGTCCCTTCTTTTCAACTTTTGACCCAGTTGACCAATATTCAGAAACTGGAGTATTCTGTTAGAGACCACCAAAACCTCATACACACTTTAATTTCCTGCACTCAGTAATTCAATTCAATTCAATTTATTTTGTTCATCAGATCTACATTGGCGATGGCGCCACCAGATATAGAACACGTCAAAGGCCTAGTTACAATAAAATTAATCCAGAGGACAACGTCATTAAGATATTACAACATATCCACAACCATTGCTGCAACAACTGTTGATACAATGCTATAACTAAACACAGCATGCATATAACACTCGCACTGCAACTTATTATCATAACAAAATACATATCAACATTGTCAATAACAGAGCAAAATCATATCCAAAGAGTTATGGGCATCTTACAATAAAAGTTTAAAAATGACTAGTGTAGTTTTATTTATCTGTAATTAGCACAATCATCCCTTGTTTTCCATTCATAATACTCACCTAAAGAATAAAAAGAGCCCACCTGCAATTAAATAATTAAATAGAACATGCATGTAACACTTGCACTGCTACTTATTATCATAATGAAATACATATTAACATTGTCTATAACAGTAAAATCATAACTAAAGAAGTATAGGTATCCTACAATAGAAGTTTTAAAAATAACTAGTGTTGATTCATTTATCTGTAATTAATACAATCATCTCTTATTTCCCATTCATAATACTCATCTAGAGAATAAAAAGAGCCCACCTGCAAAAATTTTTAAGGGAATATTTGAATTTATTTAAATCTTGTGAAAAAATTTTTATTCTATGTGGTAATTTGTTAATTTGTTAAATATTCTAATTCCAGTGTTAGATACTCCCTTTTGAGCCCTGGTTGATTTATAAGTTGGATAATGTAGTTTGTATCTTTGTCTCGTATAAATGTTATGAATATCTGAATTTGCTACATACTTGTCCATGTTTTTAACTATGAAGACCAATACTGAAAATATATACTGTGAATAAAAAGGAAGAATGTTTAATTTCTTAAATAAAGGCCGACAAGTGTCCCTATTTCCTGCTTTCATTATCACCCTAATTATTCTTTTCTGAATTTTAAATATTTGTGTACTATATGTTGAATATCCCCAGAATATTATGCCATATGACATTATAGAATGAACGTAGGCATTATGTATCATCAATAAGCTCTCTAGGGACAATATTGAGACTAAAACTCTTATAGCATAACAAGCCAAGCTCAATTTGCTGGCTATTTGTTTGATATGTTCCTTCCATGTTAAAGTACTATCAATTGTCAGCCCAAGGACAATGACAACACAGCAGACATGCAAAGCTTATATGATGGAAGCTCCAGCAATGGCAGAGCAACACAAAGAGTAGAGCATCAGATGAACTTTAAGGACACCATAATACTGTCTAGAATGACAGGCTATGTGGACCATTTACGGAAAGAGGCTATTGAGGTCCAGCTGCAGTTTCACAACTTCAACAGCAATATGGAATTCATTTTACATCCATTCATAAGTTACCTGCCCACCACCATGCTTCAGGAAGGGATGACCATTGCAGAATGTTGCAGCAAACAGCCAGTGACAGCTATCATTCCAGAATGTCAAGGACAGTAACATGGATTTTGATGACTGACTGCCTGGTTCCATTCACTGCTTCCTGAGCAGATGATGCCGGGATGGGACATTGCTGGTCACTTGACTCTGCCCACTTTTCCAACAGCAGTCCATGTTGGGACAGCTGGGACAGCATTGCAGAAATAAATGCAATATGCAGCTACATCACTTATCATATCAACCCCTGATAATTGAGAGGGAGAGTCTTTGAAACATTGGATATTATTTTCATCCTTTACATGGCCGATTCCTCAAGAAGACCTCATCACAGATGACCATATTCATTGTCATCCCCACCTTGAAATTGATGGTTCTGCTATCACTGCTTTGCTCTCAAAACTAGGTCTGGAGTATGCACGAAATATGAAGCCACACAATCAGAATCATGCACATAATGACTTCTGTTCTTATAAAAGAACCTGGTCCTTTCTCATGGCTATCCTATTTGCAACTAAGAAAGCTAGCCTTTTGTGTAAAGGTAGCCTTCAACAACCCCTGATAAAAAAGGAGATGTTATCAAATTGCAGTTTAATTTTGTTGTGGAAGGAAGGAATCACATGTGCTGATCACAGCTCACCCCTCACTAAAGAATTTTGAAGATGCTCAAAATGACTTCAAAAAAATACTAAAATTGAGATATCACCATGTCATCCCTAGCACCTTCACAACATGAAATAACTCTACGATTACAGGTTCTCACAGCAGTGGTGATGAAGAGTTTTGTCTTTTTGAGATACAACACATTGCTATCCAGTGAAAGTCAAACTTGACTTTCACCAGATTACATGATGTTAATCCCAGAAGATAGAGCTTCCCATGAAATAAACATTTGAAAGCATATTGCCTGTATTGTTTTCTGTGCAATTTCTCATTCTTATGCAAAGAGAATGTATACATACATATAAATAATAAGTAAGGTTAGTGGGAAATTGTGGACAAATGAATTATACTGTGCTACTGCCTGCCAAATTCCCATAGATCATTGACATATCATATGAAAGAGTCAAACACTCATATCTCCTAGATATAAAGGATGATTAGTAGCCACAGGAGCTGATCCATGTCATTCGTGATTTTCACAGGAAGCACCCCATGGCAGGGGTTTCACAGAGTGGAAAAACATGCACTAGTGACTTCTAAGTGCATCTATGGTTCATTCCTTGAATTAAGCACACACAAATCATTCCTGTCATTCAAAAAACATGATTTCACTAGCTTCTATGACCACTATTTATGTGAACCAATCACAAATCTGCAACATAAATTTGATTTGGTCCATGGTCTGAAAGAAGATGTATGGAACACATTTGTAATTTATGATAATATCAGTCACGATAATTAATGTTTGTACCACATGGGGATTTGCAATTGCTACAAAGCAGAGTTTTCAGCACGGCTGACAATTTTCCAAGGTGCATGCTGGCTCACAATTTATATATGGCATGCAAACTACTATATAATAATGTAACAAAATTATACAGGTAACATGTTGAAGCCGCACAAAATCAAGAATTGGAAATGTTCGCAACTTTGGACAAGGTGAAGCCAGACATAGTATAATGGGCTTAAACTTGGCGGCAGTGAAGCTTCTTGTGACTAAGCTGCCATGGCAGCATAAGTGACATAAAATTTATCATAGCCTACTGTACTAAGCATGGACTGATAGAGGCATCGCATATACTATATATGCATGTCGAAAATATTACCATGTATTATGGTTGATAAAGTTTAGTATCTGGTCATGAGCCAATGACACTCAACATCAAGACAAAATGTCTGGCTGACCGCAGGTCACAATGTGACTTTAATATAATCTGCGTTTTCATGCGCGCAATTTGCTATGCTTGCTTCGTGCTGCATGCTAGTTTATTATTTTTTATTGTATAGTTTGTTCGACCCTTAACATGGAAGCGATTTCCATGTTTTTCCGAAACGGTGGTTGATTTCGCCGGGATACACAACGTTATTTCCCAAAAGACCGCAAAAGACCGAACTCGTCATAGTTCAACTAGATCTGGCGCTAGATGGCAGCGTGATACTTGATGTCACTGTGGATAATTAAACCGATTTTACCACTGATGCCACCGACCCATGTACACTTAGTATTCCACGACAGGTATGTAACAGCTGATCTGTGGCCATGTTGCTTGCGGGAGAAATGGCGCCACTTTGTAAACGTCGAAAATGAAAGTATTCGTGGCTCAAGTTTTGTGATAAGTTACTGCAGTGATGGAGGTTAAGGATTTCTGGAAAACACTTATTCCTTCCAAGTATGTAACTATAACGAAGTGTTATTGTGTTGCGCAGAAGCCTATATTGAAAAGTGAGTATGGTGTTTCAAGCTTTCTTTTTGTTTCCGTGTCGCATGTACGTAACTAACCAACCCCGTAAAGCTGGGTCCATCTTGAGAAGTCAGATTTCATTTCAGCTGTATTAATTACCATATGCCTAACATCACTAACTAAATGCACATTCTATAGCAGAAAGAAGTAATTCTTCCGCATATTCAAAATGTGGGAATATGGAAGCAGATCATCCTTCTCATCGTTTACAACGTTTGTTCTAGGTTGATTACCCTTCTGAAATTTATTTATTCAGTGGTATATGCCTCGAACGTTCTTGTTCTTTCTCTTGCTTTAAGTCATACTAATTTTGTCTTTTCATATCCAAAATGGTAAAAAATAAGGAAATGCTTTATCGCCACTGGTTTTCAACTTTGGTTTAGAGTATGCCATTAGGAAGGTCCAGGAAAACAATGTCGGGCTCANTTTCAACTTTGGTTTAGAATATGCCATTAGGAAGGTCCAGGAAAACAATGTCGGGCTCAATTAAATGGGACATTTCAGCTGTTGGTCTGTACTGATAACATAGATACCATAAAAAAAAACTTTAATTGATGCTAGTAAGGAGGTTGGTCTAGAAGTAAACACAGAGAAGACTAAGTATATGTTGCTGTCTCATCACCAGAATGCAGGGCAAAATCATGACATAAAGATAGGTAACAGATGTTTTGAAAATGTGACATAATTAAAATATTTGGGAATGACAGTAACAAATCAAAATTTAATTTAGGAGGACATTAAGAGGAGACTGAATTTGGGTAATGCTTATTACAATAGCTCTTCAGCTTCAGTACTGCCTTGATCAACCCTAGATTTGAAGCTACTGTCCTAAACAAAGGAAAATGGATCTTGCTCAGAATACGAACTCCTGGCATGCTCTTGTGACCATTGTAATGAACCTTCAGGTTCCATAAAAGATACGATCAGATAGGGTAACTTTGTTCTAGCATTGGTTAGTTTTTGACTAATCAGTATTGGTATCAGTGTTCTTTTATGAAAGGCTCTGCTAATATAAAATGGTCCCCTGGGCTTAGCACAACAGCCTGAATGTATGTATATATGGGTAAAGATGCATAAAGCTTGACTTAATGAAACTGGAAAAGTAGAACACCCTGAAAAAGTAAGCCATGTGTTTGATATGCTGAAATTAATGTACATGTTTTTCTTCCGTTATTCCAGGTTCCGGTGTGGAAATTATAATTTGTACAGTTCATGGTGAAGTTTTGGAATTTTCTGGTTGTCATATTGTTGGTATCTGTGAAATCTCGGTCTTTGATCCAAAGAGTATAACAATTTTCACAACATATGACTTTAAATGTAACATATTTTACATTATCGAGTCTGGAAATGGAATCATAATTTTGTCTAGGGAAAGAGGATTGAAGGTATGAAATATCTTTATGCACTTTTCTTTGTATCTAACTTCCTGATGCTGTAATCATATTGTCCAGGTTTCAGAGTAAAATTTGGCCTACATTTGTACTCTGATTTATATTATGTTGTAGTTTATATATGGAATATGTTTTAAAAGTGTTTTATGGTCTGTGTTTTACTGTTGCTTTCTTACATCCACATATCTTTGTACCACACACCATGTTTTTTTTTTTTATGGTGAAGCATTATCCCCCATTCAACTCCAGCCTAGAGGACTTTCTGTTTTCGTCTGTACTTTTATTGTGTTATTCAGAACTTCATAATTCTCTTCACCAAATAATGTTAGGGCTATCAAATCAAGGAGAATGAGATGAGCTGGGCATATAGTGTGCACAAATTATGAGAAATGCCTTCAGACGTTTATTCAGAGAACCTGAATAGAAGAGACTGTTAGCAGGATTTGGGCAAAGATTTGAGGGTAATACTTAAGTGGGTTTTAAATCATTAGTTTTTGAGAATGTGAACTGGATTCATCCGGCCCTGACTGTCTCTTGTGATTACAGTAATGAACTTTCTGGTTCCATAAATGATGGAGTTTCTCAACTGGCTGAGTGACTCTTAGCTTTGAAAGGATTCTGTTTCATGGAGTTAGTTATCATATGCCCAAAGACTTGTTTTACATGTACTCGTAAATGAATTCTGATTTTATGTTTAGAAGTGTTCTGAAATTTCATAATTCTTTTAAGGTTATGGAAGAGTATGAAGATGTGGAAAAGTTCATGGTGAGTGACTTCTCAAATGCTGGGTTTCCTCAACTAGGGATCTGGACAAAGAATGATAAAGTGTCTTTAACACCAAACAAAATTGTAGACTTTAAGGAACATGGTAGCATGTGCTCAGATGACTGTAACATCTCTAACATTCTGCATGAAAAATATCAGGTATGAACACTTTTAAATGATGTGTCGTAACCATTAATAATATTGTAGTTCTCTTGCATCTGAACCTTTGATAGATTTTGCACCTATCATTGTCATTCTTTATATTACGAGTAGATAAATGAGTTTCAGTCGTTTAAAGACTTTTTTGTACTTCCATGAAGTGAAAAAATAACAGGTACTCTCTGTGTATGAATACAGAACAGCTTAATGGTTTTGGGTGAAATTTGGTATGAGATATTGGCATTAGCTGGAGGTGAACAACTTCATGTTATAACTTTGTCCCTTTCAAAAGTACACATCAGATATGCCCCAAAACCAGTCACAATATTGTGGCAAGGAGATTTACATTTACATTTATTTTCACTTCATGGATCCAATCATCTCCCTGTTGGGCTGGATATGAAACATGTCACTTATTACAAATTCATGAAGACTACACATCATTCATCCTTTGTCCAATAAAATATATAATCAGGCCTCTCACAGATAGCCCAAGTTGTCAGGAAAACACACATGGGTCGTGGGAAAACCACTGTCAAATTCACCCCTTGCCATTCCACGCACACTGGCAAGCTGTATCATTAAAACAGTTACACAACAGCTCACAACAAGCAAGTCTCAACAATATATAATTCACGTACACAGACCATTTATTAACTTCTGAGCCCCTTGCATGCTCGACAAATTCGNATCATTTGTCCTTTGTCCAATAAAATATATAATCAGGCCTCTCACAGATAGCCCAAGTTGTCAGGACAACACACATGGGTCGTGGAAAAACCACTGTCAAATTCACCCCTTGCCATTCCACGCACACTGGCAAGCCGTATGATTAAAACAGTTACATTATTAAATATTAAAATTCATGACAAAAACAGACATCATGCTTACTACTACACTCACAACAAGCAAGTCTCAACAATATATAATTCACGCACACAGACCATTTATTAACTTTTGAGCCCCTTGCATGCTTGACAGATTCATCAATAGAGTAAAATATGTTACTTTGCAAATAAGTTCGTAAAACAAACCTAAATTGCTTTTTATCATTTTTTAAAACTGTGATATTTGACGGCAGTGTGTTAAATAACTTGACACCTGAATAATACACCCCTCTCTGATAGGATGATAAATGTGTTGAAGGTATGTGAAGGTGGTCATTCCTTCTGGTACCAATCACATATGCAGAGTTATTGGTCTGAAACTTATCCAAATTATTAACAACAAATGTCATCAATGAATGCAAATATGCACATGGGATTGGTAGTATGTCAAGCTTTTTAAATAGATCTCTACATATATGAGTTGGGCCTACTCCCATTATTATTCTTATTATTTTCTTTTGTATAACAAAGACCTTATGACTGTCTGATGTATTTCCCCAATATATTATTCCATATTTCACCAATGAGTGATAATATGCATAATATACAGCTTTAAGACTATTTATATTTAATATATAGGATAATTTTCACGTTAGAAAACCAGCTGTGCTCAAGTTGAGAAACAAAAATCGATATGTCCCTGCCAGTAAATACAATTTGAAGTACGAGTATCTACCCTGTAATTGCTAGGCTAGTTTGGTACCAGGACTTTCACCACTTTGAATTATTTTTATTATCAGAATGAACAGTGTGAGCCAGTAAAGTTTTTCATGTTGTAAATCTCAGAGAATATATTCAATTCATGCTTTTAATTTCCTTCTGTTATTGTTCCTTCTGTATTATGTAGGAACTAACTATGAAGGTTGAAGAATATGAACATAAACTACAAATAAAGAAGCAACTGAGGATACATAATTGTGAAGTTGTTGGTCACAGAAATAAGATTCCATTTTCTTCAGGATCCACAGTAAGTTCAGCAGTTTGTCCATCTTAATGAAACCATTATCAGATACAGAACTCAGAGTTACAGACTGTTTTTGTGCATTATACTTATATTTTTCTTTGATATATATAGGAGTGTATGCAATGGAATGAGTGTGGTGTGTGTGTATTCATGCATGCATGTGTGCATGTCCACATGCACATGTACACAGATTAAGAGCCTCGAAGGTACCTGTATTTTTGCATGATTCTGGCATTTGACCCATTTTATGGCTCTAGATTTTATTAGCTTTTTTGTTGGGGTCTTTTTATAATTTGTCTTGTTATTTTCAAATCTTAAGTACAGTACTTTTACTTCCATTCTTCTAATTTGTGGTTATTTTATTGCATTGATTTTTGTATGTTCGTAAAAATATATTTTCTTTAATCATTTTTATTCGCCAGTTTTGCTTTGATTTCCAAAAGGACCACCTATCTGAATAATTGCCTCACTAGTAAATTCTTGCTTTATTTATTTTGTTAACAGCCTGCATAATGAACAGTGATTTCCTGCATATGAATGATTAATTTATCCGAAGTCATCAGTGATCTAAGTGTCAGTCACTGATTTCACAAACTGCTATCAGAATTACTGGGTACTGCTGAATGACTCATGCAAATCGACTTTTACCATCAGGTGCTGTCTGTTGGTCGCTGAATTTGTTTTCCTTCTTCCTCACCACCATAAAAACTTTGTGATATCTGCCCAGTTAACACAAAGATGTAATGTGCTTGCGGATTAGTCATGGAGGCCCAGCGACAGGCATAGAACCTAATCTTAAACATTTACATCCAAATTGCACATATTTGTACACTGAAAAGTATATTCATTCTGGCCAAAGTACACATATTCATGCATTTGGGCATTTAAACGCCACTAGTAGAAGCACACAAACAATCCTAAATAATTATTTATAAATATAATAAACTTCAATATACATACATTTTTTTGTTATCTGCTTCATGTGTATATAGGCTCCTCCCTGCCATCTGACTAAATCTCGTCTTTTATGGCCCTCTTTGAAGCGCCTAGAATGCACATTCCTATGTCACATTTCTTGCGCTTCAGCTGCCCTTCAATTTCATTGTCTTCCAAACGATGTTTCTTTGCCAATGCATGATGAAATGAAACTATGATATTCGAATTCACTATGAACACACAGAAAACTGAGTGCACTGTGTATCCCAGCCATGATGCAAGTGTTGGTTGTGACCATAAAAAAGGGAAATGTTCTCTTGCAGTTGCAATTGATGGGCTTGACAGTGATGTATGAAACAAAGAATTTTCTCTCCTGTCTCTCCTGAATTCCCATACTTTCTCTTTTCTGTCCCTGTAGTCAACGGAGTTGATATCTGAAGAGTGTAGCAAAGACATGAACTTTATGAGCAGAAAAACAAAATATGGTTTTTAGTTCTTCCAGCTGTCTTATGACACCAAGCTTGCAGAAGTGATACAAGCAGGAATGATTTTATAATGCAGAACTACTTGGTGAAGAAGCAAGGCATGCCTTTGAACAGTACATATCAAAATTACAAAAATAAAAATAGAGCACAACTTTTTGTCTAAATATTTTCAAATTTTATGTTATAATACGTGACACTGTGTTCTTTGTTGATAATAACAAAGTTAATACCATTCCTTTATCATAAACATTGTATTAGGTACAGAATTTTTAATAAAATGCCTAAAATTATTTAAATGCCCAACAACAGCAGCAAGCATTTAAGTAAACTGCATCCAGCTCACCCTACGATCATTTAAAATGTCAGGCGTTTGAAGGTTAATAGATTAATTAATGCAAGTTTTAGCTATGGTTGACAAAGGTAGAAGAATTTCCATAGTGTTCTAGGAGTTTTGGTCAAGCACTGTTATCTTAGCTCCAAGCAGCAGGACCAAGACACCTGCCTGAATAATTCCTACATCATCATAAAAGGTGTAACCATTCCATTTATCTTCACAGCTTTTCTGGAATCTGATGCTCTTACCTGGAGATGATATTTATGGCAGGCTGCAATGTCAGCACTCTAAGAGACTGCCTTGAGTAATTTGCAGAAGAATTAGGAGTTGTAGCTGGTTCCCACAATGCCTCTGGGATATAATGATTTTCATCGACATTAATTAACAATGTGCATGGATCAATTGTAACACCGGTAATTTGCTTTAATTATAGGAGCACTCTATTGCCCAAAAGCACCGAGATATACATTTTTTTACCTGGTTATAGTCCAAACAAGATATTTTTATAGTTTCTGTAAACCACACATTTTCCTTCTTAATTATTTATCTCCGCAACACACTATTAATGAGACACCTAACTGTGCCTCATTTTAGGCCAGCAGAAGTAACATAGTTTCCTCATATAAAAAAAATTAACATGATACAGAAGTTCATTTAAAATAGTTGCATTGCTGACATCCGTGCCTTAATTTCACAGTACCAAAATGTGTTAAAAGGTTAGGATTCCGGTGAAGGAATGAAAAAGATAACACAAGCATAAAAAAGAAAGTGATTTAAATCTTGAAATTGTTTTGTGATCATGTATTTGATTCAAACATAGAGTTTCAGTATGTGGTAGCCATATTGGTTCATCTTAATTTCAGCACAGAACATGAGCTTTAAAATGTCATTGAAATAACTGATGTCAATATACTTTTCTCATGATGCCAGAACATCTTAAAATGACTTTTAATGTAAGAGGCATGTTAAATGTATCTGGTATTTTAGCTTAAAACAGATATTGTTAAAATGTCATCTCATTTTCAGAATTGTGCCCTTCCAACAAATCACCATTCACTTGTGAAATTATATCTGTTTAGGACTACTAGAACTGTGGCATACAGAAATGTATAATTTTNCTCCAAAACGTCGGTTAACACCACATATACACGGTGCCAAATCCCAGAAGACTGCTTTCTTCATAGTCACCGCCATGAAAGCCTCAAATCTTACATTTTTTAAGTTCTAATCACATCCTTTTTTTTCTCTCTGTAGTTGGTATGGCTGGTTGGTCAAGATGGTCCTGAAGACTTTGAGCCAAAAGAACACCTTGACGTAGTGCCTGCACTTCAAATTAGAGAAACGTGGCAAAGGATACACAATGGAAAGTGGGTGGTAGGAATCACCATATGTAATAATGGAGAGAGGTAAGTCACAATTATAATACAGAAAGGGTGTTTCTAGATGAAAAGGCAAGCCCACACACTTCATCACAAGTGTGATTTGACTGCAAACTAAGCTTGATGAAAGTATCTGTACCTCTGTAACAGAACCTTCATTCCTTGCTTGACCAGTTGGCAGTTATTGAACTCATCAAGAAATTTCCTGTAGGATTTGAAGGTCTCACATTGGTGATTACGAAGCGTTCTCTCTTCTGGGATATAAGACTTTGTGGTCTATTGAAAATCAGCTGTCGGCATGGCTCTGTACCCCAGAAGATAGATCTCTCCAAGAAACTTCTTGGTTTTCTAGAACCATGTTCACAAAAACCCACCATTGTACCCTGTGCTGAGCAAAATCAGGCCATTTCACATCTTCACAACCTGTTCGTAAGATCCATTGTAATATTCTAGCCCCATCTGTACCTAAGTCTGTTTCAGTAATTTCCTGTTTCTTGTTTCCCTGATGTGTGGTATAAATCCTTCTCGCCTCTTGCTTCCTGATGTTATCACTCTAATAGTATGAAATGATGAGTACAAACTGAAGATATTCATTATGTAATATTCACCTTCCTTCCATTACCTTTTAAATGGGACTAGATACTCTCAGCACTTTGTCCTGAAGCATCTTGATCTGTTTCCTTCTTTCAGGGTGATAGACCAAACTTCATAATATAACTGATTATATGACTCTATGAAATAGAGTAATTGAAAAGTCAGTACTGACTCAATTAGTCAAGACATTCCCTGCCTTTGTTCAACCCTAAGGTCCATTATTGTTGTTCACAAAATCCTGCTGTTGAACCCAATCTTGTGCCACGTGGATGCTGTCTGTATCTTCACATCTTCTCTCTTTAAGAAGAGTCCAAGCATAGGTTTTCCAAGTGGTTTGTTTCAGGTTCCACGCCCACAAAAAGGAAGTTTTTCTTTATTGAAACATGTCTCGCAACTGTGATCATTTCTCATTTTTGCATGTGGTTGATGCATACAGTCAGTAGGTGGGACTTTGTAACTCTGTATATGTTGTGAAGTTCTGTTTTGTGCTGCCATCATGCATGTAATTTATTTAACATTACTTGACAGCAAGAGCACTGGGACAACATTTCTTTTACTCGTATAATAGTGAGTGACAACTTAGTAGAAAACTCCCTCCAGTAGAGAAGATTATGCCATGGCGAAGGTGTGCTTTCTCATGAGTGTGTGACAAGCCGAAGGGTGCTTTTTACTCGTGTAGAAGGTTGGATGGTGAGCTCTGTTGTGACTGCTTTAAGGACTACCACATCAAATTGAATTACGCATATAATGTAAATCACACCATCATATTATACACGAATTATAGGACTGGCTTATACATATAATTTGAAGAATGTTTGATTATGGTTGTGCAGAAGTTAGTCATTTCAGTTCAAGCATACTTTTTATGTGTGTGTGTGTGTGTGCATGTATACGTGTGTGGTGTTAAAGCTCCCCCTTCTCTGTCCTTAAGTTATTTAAGTTGATTTAAATCATCTGACATTGAGGGATTATTGGATGCTTTCATGAAATACAAGGAATGTGGGAAAATGGAAGAATAATTTCTAACTCTTGTTCTCAGTAAATGCTAACAAATATTTTAATATCTGAAACAGTTTGACTGTATACATATTTACAACTTTTAACATTTCAGTAACTGCTATAAGTGATATAGGCTTGGCATTAAATATTAACCCGTTTGCTTAGTTTTCTGTTGATTATGTCTACAGTATCACTCTAGTAGCACCAAAAGATTCTAACTAGTGGTGTCAATATTCAGATCTGTTTAAAATCTATGTACTAGAATATTTCAACCCTAAACTTATTCACAGTGCAAGTGAGTGTCATTAGCAAAGGTGTTTCTTGAATATTTGAGATACTAAGATGAGTTGAATTATCTGAACCATCAGAAACTGTTGTGCTTACTTAAAAGGAAGATGTTGACAATGAACTTGATTGAAGTGCTTGTGGACTCAGTTTTATGTTTGTGAAATATTTGATAACTCTACTGTGTGAACCTGACAGTGTTCAGCTCTCTTATATGCAAAATTGTCTTACTACCTTAGTGTATCTTATAATAGAGGTGAAATAAAGTTATGCTGAGGAAAATGTTGCGTTATTTGGATATTTTTGACAGCATTAGTCCTGACCTTGTATAATTACATTCTTCAGCACTTATCATCCAATGGAAAGAAAATAAAACCTGAAACTCCTCCATGATGAATGGTCAGTTTCAATTTTCACAGATTGGCTCAATGTAGCTAGATTCTGGCACTGTTTAAATAGCTGGGAATATGACACAGTATATGTCATGTAGGTGGGGTGTCTGGACTGTTGGATTCAGTCATTCCAAGTTCTAAGTAACCATCCAGGGTGTAGCCAAAGAGCTCAAAGTCATACCTATACAACACAGGTTAGAAACACTTTGTTAGATTGCGAATGATGGTCACATTGCAGACAGACATATACACTATAAAAGATGAAAATTGTCAGTGAGCCTATTCTCCCAGTTCCATTTCTTAACCCACTCATGAAAATATCTTAGAATGATGTCATCCAATTGACACTAAACCTTCTACAGATGATAGTAGAGGCATGGAATAGTAAAAATGTGTACCAAGTTCGGATGCCTCATATGGAAGAAGTGTGTTTTTCCACTTAAAAACATAGTCTGCTTAACCATAGCTGCTTAACATACATGTTTGAATTGTAGTTTAAATGGTTGCAATGATAATGTTAACTATAAAAGAATAATTTTCTGGTTGTTCATTATTGTGATTTCAGTGGTGTTCATTTCCCTTATAGGCAAGCTTATAATACAAGCAGCCTTTATTCATTCAAATTTGGCCATGTTTTTTTAACTGTTATCTAAACGGTAAAACTCTAAACTCTTCCTGTAACAGGCTGTGAAGTCCCATAGGGTTGTGAGAAGTTGAGGTTCCCACATCTAATGTTGTCAGCCTTACGCACCAGCTGCCCTTTAACCCCCCCTGAATATTCCTGGTACTCATTTCTGTAGAGGCTGAGTTCACCCCAGGGCCATAGTGCAGCTGAAAGGATTAGGTAGATTGAAAAAAATCCAGTGACCCTATCGGAAATTTAACCTGCGTCTACCAGCTTGTATCATAATGCCTCAACCAACTACGCTACTGTGTGACCATTGAAGTCCATCAAAATTCAACAGGAAATAATTTCTTGCATATCTTCATTATTCACTCTATTTCTTTCTTTTCTTTATTCCTCCAATACCTTTATCACATTCACTCCCTTCTCCATTAAACAGTGAAAGAAGTTATATCTATATCCTTCAGATGGCACAGGTTTGAACATAGAGCTGCCGCTTATGTGGAAGTATGTGACAACTATTATGGCAGGGGAATGCCATAGCATACATATACATAATCATAAATTGCCTCCTGTTATATACATTCTTAAACATTAATAAACACCATATATGAAACTGGGGAGTGGCCCAAGGACTTTACAGACATGACAATGATTGCCTTAAAGAAAGAGACAAAAGCTACAAAATGCAGCGACCATCGCACAGTAAGCCTTATTGCACATACAGCAAAGATAATAGCAAAGATACTTAAAAGAAGAATTGAAAGAAAAATAGAGGATATACTTGGAGAGGATCAGTTTGGATTTAGAAGAGGAAAAGGAACCAGGGATGCAATTGGGATGATGAGAATTATAGCAGAACGAACTTTGGAGATAGATGAAGAACTGTGTGTTTGCTTCATAGACTGGCAGAAGGCATTTGACCGTGTAAATTGGACCAAATTAATACAGATCCTAAAGAAAACAGGTATCGATTGGCGTGAAAGAAGATTGATTAGTAAATTGTACATGGATCAGAAAGTTAGAGTGCAACTGGACAGAGGGGAGACAAGAAGTGTGAAGATTGGAAGAGGAGTTCGACAAGGATGCTGTTTATCACCAATTTTGTTCAACTTGTACAGCGAATGCCTTACCAAAGAAGCTCCGGAGGGGCTTGGAGACTTCAAATTAGGTGGGCAAATTATTCAAACTGTGAAATATGCAGATGACTTTGTGTTAATGGCTAAGGAAGAAACTGTGCTACAGGATATGATTGATAGACTAATCGAAATTGGAAGGTGCTATGGCATGGAAATGAATGATGGAAAAAAAAAGTAATGAAAATTTTGAGACAACCAACCCCAGTTACAATAAAGATAGACCAAAAACAACTGGAGAATGTGAAATGTTTTAAATATTTGGGTAGCTTGTTAGCAGATGATGGAAGTTGTATGTGTGAAATTAAATCTAGGATTGCCATGGCAAAAGCTGCATTTAGCAAGAAGAAGAACCTTTTTACCAGCAAATTGGACTTAAATTTGAGAAAGGAACTAGTGAAATGCTACGTTTGGAGCATCGCTTTGTATGGGGCTGAAACTTGGACACTTAGGGCAGTAGATCAGAAACACCTGGAAAGCTTCGAAATGTGGTGCTGGAGAAGGATGGAGAAGATCAGTTGGACCGATTATGTGAGAAATGAAGAAGTGTTATCTAGAGTCAGCGAGCAGAGGAATATCCTACAAGAAATAAGAAGGAAGGCTAATTGGATTGGTCATATCTTATGTGGTAACGGCCTTCTAAAAGAGGTTATTGAAAGAAAGATAGAGGGGCGGATAGAAGTGACCAGAAGACAAGGAAGAAGACGTAAGAAGATGCTGGATGACCTTGGGGACAGAAGAGGATATTTTCATTTGAAGGAGAAAGCTCTAGATCACATCAAGTGGAGGAACTCTTTAAGGGACTGCGGACCTGTCATCTTGAGAGATTACAGATGAATGAATGAATACATGTATATCTGTGTGCACGTGCTTGCATGTAGATGATTCTGATTTTGAACTTTTAATGCAGTACACTCAGTAACATGAAAATCCAGTTCTGTGGTTGGATGACTGAAGTCTGAGTCCTGTCAGGGTGGGAATTTTTCCCTTTAACACTATATCGAGACTGTCCATAGCTTAAAGCAACATGGACATGATATTGAACATCCACCTCCATCTAGTGATAAGTTAGGAATAAAGTAAGACCTCACTAATTTGGACTAATTGTTGTCCAAATTATTGGAAGTCCAAATTATAGAACTGCTACTGGAAGTATGTTCAGGGAAGTTATAAAATGGACTTCTTGTCTCTCTTTGGGCAATACAACATTATTTTGAAACTTATATTGCATATCATAAAATAAATTTGTCATGAAATGGAAAAATACATCAGTCTTAAAAACATTATACTGACCTACATACTTAGTATTATTGAGGCCATGTTTAAAAATTAATTATTTTGATTCGTGTTCCTCTTTTATATTGTTTTCTGCTAGATTTTTCTGATTTCAGCAATGTGGTCATGAAGATCATAATGTGCAAAAAAATGTTATCCGAATTATCGCGAATTCCAAATTAGTGGTTTCACTATATTTGAAATTGTACTTGCACTCTTCCTAAGTATTTTCATGGTGTAGTGCTGTCTAGCTTTATATACAATTGAATGTGCTGAAATGAGACTCATACATTTCACTTACCTATAAATATGATAGAGTTGAAATATTTGTGCTGTAGTGAGCTGGGAATAGTAGCTAGTGACCAGTTCAGTAGTGGTGCGACCTTTTGCAGGGTTCTTCCACTCAGGCCGAATTACGTCTTGTAGGCCAGCCTGATGAATCAGGTAGTTTTGATCCTCCTATGTTCAGAATTACTATCTTAGTGCAATTCATGAACTTCTGACTATGTCTGCATAATACAATTTTTTGACACTCTTGTACTTTTCTAAATACAAATCTTAGGGTGTTACCTCTATGCCAACCTGTTCATCGGTACATATTTACAAGTAATTGCACAGTGTACTGAGCTGCCCTTATGTATAATTCCATTAGTATAGATGCTTCAGAGTTTCAGATGGGAAACCTCTCAAAGCACATTTATTTGGAAATCTGAGGAGTTTCTAGAAACATTAAGGTTGACCTTAGGGAAGTTGGCTGTGAGGATTGGAGGTTAGATACAGCTCATGATCATGTCAGATGACAGTTTCTTGTATGAGGGGTGTTGTAACCATCAACTGCAGCTAACAGAGAGTTAGGTATATGTTTCTAATGCTTAAAAGTTTTCCAATATAAACTGAAAATTTCATACTGTCCTCTTGTTTGAAACTTCTGACACAAAACAAAATTTGTAGGTATGTTTATGTGTTGTACAAAATTTCTCCTTTCTAGCTATAATGGTTTATCACTTATTGCTGTAAAACCAAAAATAGGTATATATTGTCAAATGTAACTAGTTAGTGACTAGACACGGAGTTTGGATTGGTGATTGGATTTACTGAAAGCTTGTAACTTGTAACTACATGTAATAACACTACTGCTAATCTACACACCTAACAAATCACTATAGCAAATGCTATTTCTTCTCAGTTTGTTATATCTTCACTAGTCTTTGCTTGGTAGCGGCTGTCATACAGTTCCTGTTATATAGCCTTGGCATGGACCGTACAGAGAACACCACTTAGAGTTCTTTTATTGTGGCTTTCTCTTTCTGCAGCAATTCCTGTATTGTTATATCAGGTGTTCATGATGTTGATGATGATGATCATCATCATCATCAGAAAAACACCCCTTTTTTAGCCATAGCCTCCCTTAGAAGATTCTTCCAGACTTGTCTACTCTGTTTTGAATTAGACTGTCTGGTTTTCATTTCTTTGGATTTCACAACAGCAATTTTTTACAGCACAAGGTCATCAACCTTGTGTCAAACCCCCAACCTGGAGGACCAGGTCCCTGTATTTATGTCCCCCAGTGACAGGGTGGCCCAGTTATACCCCAGGCACCAGGTTCCCTTTTTGTCGCTTTGTATGACTCACAGGGCTGTGGTGGAGGTATTCTAATCTGCTTCCGCATGGGACACATCACGTGTTCATTGCTGCGGAAACGTGTTTAGTTTTTCATTGTTTTGCAGTGGGCAATATTTTAGTCGTCATGTCACAATATGCTGTGTAGCTGCCATGCTGTTATTTTACACCCTACATAGCAATGAATTAATATGTCACATAATTGCAGGGTTATAAATTAAATGGTGCTAGTGCTGTGCCCATTCACATGTAGATTTTCCTTAAACTGAATTATTTAAAGAATGAAATTGCTTATGTCTTACATCACGCATCTTAATGATTGTAAATAAATGTATATTGGATTAATGTTGTACATTGATCTTCATTTAGCTTTATAAACAGTGTAAACTGTATGAGGGTACTTTAACCTTTTAACTGACATATGAAAGTTAGTGGGCAGCAAGAAACAGACACTGATTTATTCTTACTTACAGAGGGCCCTAAAAAAACGTATGTACACTTAAATGTATGAAATACCTGCTTCAATAATTTATTGGTATGTCTTTGGTTCAAGTTAGAAAACATCCACAGATAACCTCTGTGAAAGTGTGTTATGGGGGTTATCTGCAGATTTTCAAAGTTGAACCGAAGATATATCAATAGATTATTTAAGCAAATATTGCATACATATAAATGTGTATACAGTTTTTTTTTTCTTTTCCCCACTCTGTATGATTAAATTCAGGTTCTCAGTTTAAAAGGATTTGATATGGTGTGTTATCAGTTATTTAACCATGTGGCATCATGCATGTAAGTACCAAATGCATGAAACTGAATTGTTACCTAGCAACAGAACATCAGTAGACAAAGATCACTTTATACATCATAAAGCATATGGTCTGATAAAAACAACCAATCAGAGGATGGAATGAAATGGGGATGCGGAAGGATTTTAAATTGTAGATATGAAATTTATGAAGTTTGAAGGTGGATTGGTGGAATGATTGAGTTTATGATAATCAGCCAGGAGATTCAAAAATTGTTTCAGACTTGTACGTACGTGACTTTCAGCTGAAGAGGGTGTGTAGCGCATCCTATACTAGTTGTCTATAATGGTATGTGATATAAATTATCACAACTTTCATATGCAAAAAAAATGTGCTGTCACTAACACGTACCACTAATGTTGATTCAGTGCAAATCACTGCTTCAGCTATGCTGTAGATTATTATGCACAGAGTTTAAATTAAATACAACCATGGTCATACATGCTTGCAGGTTTTGATCGCATTCTCCACTGAGCACATCTGGAGAGCTAGTTGACATTATTCACCATTTTTGGTCATACCATATTTTCTGGTAATACTAATAAGTATTGTTCTTCCCTCTGGGGTGCCTGAGACACTGGGCTGGGAATCACAGTGGTAACAGATCAAAGCTATACTTATTTACCTGTAGAGTTTCAAACTTCAGTATGATATCAAAATCCACTTGGCATGGAGTGCAGAAGTGAGTGATTGGCGTCCAGTGCATGTCAAATGGATCTCCTTTCTGTTGGATATTCACCAAATACTGCACAAACTCTGAGAATGTTGGCCAGCGAGGATTTTTAGGTGTAGACTTGTTTCCTGGTCCTTTGGCCTGGAATTTAAAGAGCTAAAAGAATTGTGCTTGAATTTATCTCACTGTTTTTGACAGGCATCTAAGTTTGCTTCTGTTTGTAATGCTGCAGAGGTTGGCATAGCATTAACATTCTAGATTTATATATGGGAGGGGGGTGATTATTAGAATCCTGGTCTGGACACTGCCTATCTGGGCTGAGATTTTTCATGGGTTAACTCTGACCCTCCAGGCAAATTCTGGGGTAGTGTCTTGATTAGGCTGTAACACCTTCCTTCAGAATTCTTTCATCAACACTATAGTCTAGATACTGGCTGAATCATAAAATAACTTACATACAATTGACCGTAGCTTACAAATTAGCATAACATCCTTCTAAATTTAAAATTGTACTGAATTGAAATATGAACTCAATTCTGAGGGAAAGGATATAGCGTAAGTCATACATAAATTAATTTCTAAGGTGGGTATTTTGATCTGCAAGCAGTTTTTTGATCTGTTATATGAATGATTTTATTCTTACACTGGACCATTCATATTTCAACAGGAAATTATTAAAAGTGAACTTCATCGAAAATCCAAACGTTAATAATTTGAAAAGTTCTGGAAACACAGCTATACCAAAAACCTAAACTCTTTAGACTAACTATATCCACTAAGTAATGCTGCTGTCTAGGGAAAGTGCCTGTGGCAAAGGTTACCTATAAAAACAGACTTCATCAAAAATACATAATATGTCTTTTTCTTTAATTTCTTTCAGTAACAACTTGAGCAACTAAAATTGTCATTGATTGATTCTGCTCCCTGACAAAAAATAAACACAGACAGAAACTTCATGAATTCACCAATAGCTGTTGTTTTCAAATAACCACCATATACTCATGTTTCCCTGGGTAAATTTGTAATCCCGCCATGTATTAATACAAAGCCACACATTATTCTGAATAATCAAAAATGCAGCAACTGTATAGTGCTTTCAGAATAAACATTTCCTTGCTAGCACAGTCATTCTCGGTTCCTAGTCCCTTGGGACTCATAACCATATTTTATTGTGTCACAACTCTGGCAGGTGTGTAACACTGACCATGTATAATATCAGCATGCCTAAGCATGCTGTATACTAAAGCCCCAAAAGAAAAGTTGCTTAGGAGGAAATGGCGTAGATAATTATCAGGTCATCAGACGCAGAGAAAAGGAGGATAGTTTAAAGTTTTATTATTCTAGGGAGTATTTTATATGTAGTTGTAGGTCACAGAGTTATTAATTTTTATGGAATTTAACATGACATGGCATGTAAAATCCTTGGATGGCAGAAATGTTTTTCAGATATGAAGGGTAGGTTTAGACACTTGTATAGTGAACAGGTGGTCATGGACAGCTAACAAGAGGTAGTCTTTGAACTTTGACTTTGGGTGCAGAGCTAACAACCCTTCAATGTACAGTGTTCTGTGTTACAAAATTTTCACAGTGGCCTTGGAATTGGATGATTTTTTTTTCAAATATGTTTGAAAAATGTCAGAGTATTCAGAATGTTTGGCATTTGTATGAGATAGGATTTTTTTTGGAAGTACTTCTGCAACATTTTAAGAGAATGAGAATTTGTAGTTACCATGTTCACTGATTATGGGTGATATCATTACAGTGAATCACAGGGAAATAACTTGTGAGGATAGGAGGTAGATGGAGCTAGCTCATGATCATGTCCAACAGTAGCCCTTGGTTTAGTGACGTTGAGCTTTGACTTCTGCTACAATGGTGTTAATGAGCTCTAGGGGCAGTTGTTGTTCATGCATATTTCATATTCAGGAACTTTTAGTGTATAAGTCACATTCCTCCTGTTGTATATAGAAATATAATTGAAAAGTCACTACGTAGATAGTGGGTTGAGTAGTGTGCATATTTACCTTCTGTTTATTCTTACGATATTTAAGAATGATTTCATTGCCGAGCTTTTGATGCAAGGTGTGAGGCAGTGAGAACTGTATCTTATCCCTGTATGCTGACAGTAGTCGCTCTAGAGGATGACGCACGATGAGGAAAGCTATAGAATCATGGAGAGCCTGTTGTAGCGCATGGAGGGATGGTCTGGGATAACGACGTCGTGCCAGATTGAGAGGCACTAGTTTGCTGTTTTTTAAAAATTTTGAGTTGTACCCTGCCAAGATGTTGAAATTGTACATCCATGACGTAGAAGCGGCTTTGAATACATTACACCATACTAAATGGTATGGTCTGTTTACAAGAAATTCCCATGGGTTTGGACGGTGTAAAGAATCATTTCCAGAAACGTCCAAACCTAACATTGTGCAGGTTTGCTTCAGGTGATGTCTTCGTTGCACCATTCTCGCTTCAACTTCAGACATCCAGTATGACATGGCTTCATGACTCCAGGAATCATTCTGCATTAAGAAGGAAAATCTGTTATTAATAATTAACAAAGTATTTTCCAAACGTTCTTATTAGTACTAAACATTTCTGCTGTTTATTTTAACTTGTTTTTAATTTCTAATACATTAAGCCTAATGATTTAGTAGTCAGGCAGACACATTTATATGAGCTGTTGTTGCATGAAGTAGATGAAATGAATGTGCAATGTTCATTGTCTGGCTCCATGTGCCTTCTCCGAACCTACTGAATGGACTTTTGATTACATTTTCGTTGATATATTTTGAAAAATTTAATTTAATTTTGAATTTGTCACATAGAACAAGGATCTAGGTTTCCGTATTTCTGTATGAATTAATTTTCTGAGCGAAGTTCCTACTTCCTGTGAAGCTTAAATCAAACTTACCAATCTTCTCAGAAGAGCTAACTAACTAAATGAACCAACTCCATGGAGCTGAGCCCTTTTTGAGAAGCCACCTATCACTCAGCTACTCAAGAGTTTCCCAATTTTTATGAAACGTGAAGGTTCTTTACCATGTACACAGGAGCCCTCCATTGGCCCCTATCCTCAGCCAGATCAATCCAGTCTATACCACCCCATCCCATCTAAGATCCATTTTAATATTATGACGTGCCGTCTAAAAACCGGAGTGTTGAGGTCAAGACGGGCATCCATTGCCAGCTAACGGCTGTGTAAACATTGTTCCCGCAATAAGGTCAGCCATTGCTAGGTGATGATTGGCTACACGCATTCCGAGAGTACGCTGTAAACAAATGCACAGCAGAATTTTGGTTACTAGGGTTTTGATATGCGCAATGTAACTAACTAATTAAAAGCCGATATCCGTGACAATGAACAGTTAAAAGCACAATAATGGCTAGGAATGCGAGAACTGTACTGTTGAGGGAGGTGACTTCTACATGGTTCACTGGAGCATTAGAACAGGAGAGTTTGCCAAACTAAGGAGTTACCCCTGTAGTGTTACTTCCATGTGGAGGCGGGGTCGAATACCTCCACTGTGGCCCTGTGAGTCGTAGGAGGTGACAAAAAGGAAGTCTTGAATCTGAGACAGTAAAATATGGTCGCTAGTCCCATGGAACTTGGACCCAAGGGAGTGTCAGCAGCAATTATAAACGACAGACCCGACCTCTCATCAGAGAGAATGTCCCACGTCAACAAACCCGCAACTGTCTGACAGTAATAAAAATCTGGTCATAAGCCCCAGGTGGGTGCTTTATTCCAAGATAGACCGCCTGACTGACCTCCACTTATAACAAGACTCGACTTGACTTGAATGAGTTAGTTATGGGATCACAGAATTACGGAATTGTACTTGGCTTCGTACAGACTTGAATCACCGAATTTGTGCAAGGAGCATCCAAGAGTGGAAGTGTTGAAGACTTTACTTTATGTGTTATTGTTCCAGCAATCTTTTGAAGTGTTGTCAGTATTTATAGTTACGACTGGTGAGTGTCCAATAAATCGATTTGTCAATTCATAGAACCCATTAATTACTTGTTGCATTACCAGGATATGTGACATGATTATCCTCCAACCTATGTTTCTCAGAAGAGATTGGTATATAGGTGATTACATGACATAAAAGCGAATGTCTTTATATTCTGCAGTGCTTATTTTGTACATTTCCTTCTCCTAGACTTCTTGCCCTCTTTCTCACATACAGTCAGACATTTCTTACTCTCTCACTCCCTTGTACATTCTCCTATTCATTCCTACCCCTACATTCTGTCTCATGAACTTAAGGTGACTGAGTATGACCAAGAAAAACAGCGTCCTATATGAGTCCAGATGGATCCACACATGAAACTGTTGTATGAATCTAATTCACTTAATTAGCAATTACATTGTGGCAGTTGTTTCTGTTTCAGTTTTTGCCGTTTTTATTCTCTAATGTCTCAAATTTGTAGCTGACATCATTGAGTCAAGTGATTTTATTAACCAAGCTAGAAGAAAAGAACAATCATGTACCATTATTGCTGCTAAAAATGTCCTGTAGTTATGTTTCATGCACACATTCTTTGTAATGAAATTCAACTGCTTCGGATGGACATGAGGTAGATCAGCTGGCATTTGATATGATGTTGTGTTGAATTGAATTGAATTTATTTACATTCTATAAATCCTAAGTAGGTTAGTACCTTTGGATACAGAACAAGTCAAAAGGTTACATACATAAGTACAGGCAATTTTAGCTTAAAAATTAATATAACTTAATTTTACATCATTCTCTATTTACATTGAAGTATTCATCTAAAGAGTAGAAGGAATGAGCATGTGCTCATTCCAGTGCTAGATTTGGAGTCATGGCTATAGAGAAATTATTACTGCAACATTTCCAGTAATTAAAGCTTCAGTGAAATGTTAAATGTAGTCAATATTCTAATGATTTAAGGACATTTGTAAGGCTTCTGTTCGGGTCTGGTCAGGTGGGATTTGTGGTGGACAAAGTGGCTCTGGGGTGGGTTTTCTCCGAGTACTTCTGTTTCCCCTGCCAATCTTCTTTCCACCAAATTCTCCATCATCATAATGACTCGAGGCAGACTACAATAGACCAATCAGTGGCTGCCGTGACGAGTGGACCCAGTTGGACTCCACCCCCACTAAGCGAAGGCTTCTGTTTGTGTATAGCTGTTTTGTTCAGAGAGTATTTCATGAGCGACCTCAGCAGTGTTCATGCAAACACCCTTTTTGCATGCAGACATTATGAATTGAGTACTCATATACAAGTGATTATATAAAAGTTTATACTTTTAAATTTATGATAACAAGCTTTATATCTGATGCATTTTAGATACAATCCATTTTCCAAATTCATGTCATTTTGTTAGGAATGACATCTGAAAGTGACCTCTAGTGTGTAGAAGCGAGTTTAGTGATGTACATAATTCCATGATAGCAAGAGATACCAATCCGTTGACCAATTCAATAGTGAGCTTTAGTTTATGCCCATGGCACCCTTGGTATTAAGGTTACTGATGTTTTAATTGAGGCCACTTTCTTTCAAGCGATAAAATTATACTTGCTAGTTTTTAGTGGCTTTCTTGTGATATAATATCAGTAGCCATACTGTAAGCAACGCCTGGAAGAATGATAGATGAATTGGAAGGAAACTTTAAGGGCCCAATCGAAGCACAATCCTGTATTTTCCCGGAAGGACTGCGGAGTACCACACGAAACTTGAGTCAGTATAACCTTGCCCGTTCTTGATATTGTATGCAAAGATAATCAGTATTCAAAATTTGCAATAGTTGAAATTCTGATTTTTTTTATTTCACTTTTACAGAACTTGCTAAGAACTTAACATAGAACCTTTGAAGTCGAACGCTGCAAACTCCCTTCTTATTCTCGAAGTCTCTGGTTTGAATCTTGGCGGCCAGAAAAGGGCACAAGATTGTTGTTCCCATAGTTTGCCTAGTAAAACGCTGTGACGGGTACAGTGACAAGGAAGCATGTATTTGTTTTCTAGCTGCATGAATTCGCGCTGATGTGCACTTTTGCGACAAATGAAGCCCCATTTTCGCTATGGGGCAAACAGGGCTATCATAAAGTTGCCACCCATCTGGGTGTTCTTAAGAAACCCCGTCCTTGTGACAATAAAGTATGTTGTGATCTCTTCTTTCTACAGCTATTTAACTTATTGATTTCTAATCATCCTGGGATTTTTCATTCGTTGCTATGTAACAGATAAAACAGCATCACTGAATTTACCGGACCTCTTAAACGTAAAATTGGGAGTCTGGCGAGTATGGTGGGTGGGGAACAAGTTCCATCTTGTTTTTAGCCAAACATTCCTGCAAATGTAAGCTGTATGCGGTCGTGCATTGTCATGGTGGAGTACCCAGTCGTTCGTGCGCCACTTCTCTGGACGTTTTCTCCTCATGTTCTCCCTCAAACGCCTTAGAACATCGCGATAGAACTCTTTATTGACTGACCAGGAGGGATGAACTCCTTATGAACAATCGCGTCAATATAAAAAAAAACAGATCAACATGGACTTAATGTTGCTCTTGACTTGTCGAGCTTTTTTTGGCCGAGGTGAAGAAGGGCTCTTCCATTGCGACGATTGCTGCTTGCTTTCAGGGTCTTAGCCATGAACCCAACTTTCGTCACCAGTGACAACCTTCGAAAGAAAGTTTGGATCCTCTTGAAGCCGTTTTTGAAGTTCCCTGCAGACTTCCAAGCGATGCTGCTTCTGTTCATTTTGCAGCAGTCGTGGCACAGACTTCGCCGCAATCCTCTTCATGTTCAGTTCCTCTGACAAAATTCGTTGACATGTACCATAACTTAGTCCCAAGGTGTTACAGAGGTCTTGGAGTGTCAGTCTACCATCTTGCAGAATCAGATCCATAACTTTCGCGACATTTTCTGGTGTTTTGCCCGTTGACGGCCCTCCCGAACGATCGTCGTCATCAGTCGATGTTCGGCCATTTTGAAACGCTTATACCAGTCGTAAGTTTGTGTCTGGCCTAAACTGTTGTCACCAAAAGCTTCCTTCAACATTTGGTGCTTTTCTGCAGCGGTTTTCCGGAGTTTAAAACAAAACTTTATACAGACACGCTGCTCTCTCAGGTCAGCCATCGCAAAACCGCAAACTCACAGAAACACAACAATGGAAATACGTTTACCAACAATAAACCCAACCACTCAACTCGACGCCGCTTGCCACTTTGATTCAAGAAGGGTGTGTGGGGAGACACTTAGCGGTATTCCGATGTACTCATAACCATTTGCGGGTAAAATTCAAATTTCGGGAACTTTTTGATAGCACCGCTTACATTCCCAGTTTTATGAAGATTGGTTCAGGTATTCAAAAGTTGACAGGGAGGATACACAGGCATGCAGATAGCATGATGGTCGCTCAAACCTGCATTTATTTTTTTTTTCAGAATAAGGCAAGTAGGCTAAAAAACAAATTTGCCCGCACATAGGACTCAAAACCGACCCATCAGCTTCCTTCTATACCTTTCTCAGTTCATCGTCCTGTGATTTGCCACGGAATAATGTATACGAAAAGAGTTTGCACAAAAGTGAATGTAACAATTACAGTCTTAGATTTCTTGGAGAGCTGGGTTCCTGTTATGGAGATGATCCCGTAACTCAAGAAGGCATACGGGAAATTAACGTGGGTAGCATCGCACTTCACATGAAAGTCAATTATGTAATAGCAGTTTAAGACGATTTGAAGTCGGCTGGACGCATTGCTTACGCAGCTCTAACTGTCGTTTGATGAAAGTAAAAATATGAAGATAAATCCTTTTGTGTATAAATGTAAATTGGTGGTTCATAATCTTTCTTCAAGTATGATCGAAAAAAAGTCGCTGCAACCCTTATATCGCACATGTTTTCAATAAGACTCAGCCTTTTGGAACGTTAATTAGTGCCCCCGTTTTTTGTAAGAGCACGTTGTTTCCGGATTCGGTACAGGGGTAGCAATATATTGGGGACACGTGGTAGCGTAGTTGGTTGAGGCACTATGCTACAACCCAGAATGAAGTAGGTTCGAGTTCCAACGTGGATTTTTTTCAATTAACTTAACCCTTCGAGACCTGGGATCGACTTAGCCTCTAACAGAAATGTTCCTTGGTGGTAAAAGACGGCTGGTGCGTAAGGCTGACAACGCCACCGCCATCTGTAAGCCGATTTTCTAGAGAACATGTGGGAGCCTCGACATCTCGCAGCCCTATGGGTCTTCGCGGCCTGTTACAGGGACAGCTTTACTCCCCCCCCTTTTTTTTGCCTTTGATAGCAATACAGTAGCAGCGCGGTAATATACTTATTCCTATTTTGCCACAATATATATGAGTTCTTTCTACAAAGAACTACAATTAAATTGTTGCACTTAAGACGGTGTTTGTCTCATATATATTGTGTGAGTGTAACAGGATGCTCAAATATAATATTTGCCACAATCAGTGGGCTCATCATGAACACTCTTCACTTGTGTTTCGGAGTTCCGTCGGTTCGAATTTCGGCTAGGGCAATAGTTGACGTAACAGGCGATGTTCATGGTCTTCCTCAATATACGAGTATGTAGATTAGTATTATCATTATCATCGAGTTTAAGAAGAAATAGAGAGAGAGAGAGAAAAAATGAAAGAAAGGAAGGAAGGATGAAAGAAAGGAAGGAAGGAAGGAAGGAAGAAAGAAAGAATGAATGAAAGTAAGATAGAGGACATTCTTCTTTTCACAAATAATTTTAAGGCTGAATTGGAAGCCGTTGCTCGGTACACCAGAGGCTTTGCTTTGTTCAAACAAAAATTGTTCTGCTAGATGCGCGTCAGCTGCTAAGTGTATAGAAGCGTTGGCATATTCGAAACTTAAAACTCTTTGGCTCTGTCATATTTTGTAGAACTTTCTCATATATTGAAATATTAATTGTATTCAATACGAATATATCTAGGGAGCCGCGATAGCAGTCGGTATAGCGACTGACTTCCTGCTGGACGGCCGATGGGACCAGAATTCGAGCCCCGGCAGGGGTAAGATTTTATCCTCCTCACGTCGTCCAGGCCCGTCTTTCGGCGCACCCAACCTCCGGGTGCCGGGAGTAAATCGGGCGTAACATGAAGCTAACCACTTACCTCAAACTAGTACAGAGTACAAGGATACGTGGATCTATACATCCATTCCCCCATACGTCTTAATGGCGTAATGCTTAATTAGTTAAGCACAGGGACAACTTCAGCTGTATTTATGAATGTACATATGTTATTTTTTCGCCTTATAATGCCTTGTGTTTCTTTTGTGTGTATTTTTTGTTTCCTTATTTTGCTCATCCTTACTTTATAATCGACCGTTGGGCTGCTGGGTAAGCACGTAAATAAATAAAGACCTCAATTATTATTATTATCGTCATAAAATTGGTCCTTATCAATTCCAGATTTCTCATATAGGGTATACATGGAGCAGAAACCTTGAGAAGCTTATAATTGTTTAGCTTGTCAAGAAATTTTACAGAATACGAAAGTTCATTACCGAGTTAACAAGAGCTCGCCATTGGACCCTGTTCTAAGACAGATGAATCCAGCCCACACACTGTTTCTTTAATATAAATTTGTAACTTTGTCCCATTTACGGCTATGTCTCTCATGTGGTCTCTTTCATTCCGATTTTCCGAATAAAATTTTTGTACATATTTCTTATTCTCCTGGGTGCTGCATATGTCAGCATTCTGTACCTCTTTGTTTTCATCAACAGCAGTATATTTTGTTAAAAGTAGAAGTTATGAAGCTTCTCAGAAATACGAGTGATACAGACGGTTCGAACTGCTACAATGTCAGTTCACTTGCTGTACGCCAGTGCAACTCCGCCTTTCAGTTTCAGGTGAGGCAGAAGTCGGTGGGACGGTAGTCTGATTATGCCTCCATGTATGGTGAGTGGCCGGTCTGGCCTCTACCCGCTTGCCAAGAATGACGGTGCACTGTGAAGACAATATTTACATTTTCACCCATTAACACTAACAGAGATAACAGTACAGTGGCTGGTTCTGGTTGGCCCGAGTTCAGTTCCCTGTGGAAATGGAGTTTCGTCACTTTACCATGTCCAGTCTGGTTGTGGGACCTATCCAGCCTACTATATGATGGTCACCGAGGGTCATTCCCCGCCTCTAAAGAGACCGGTGCATGCGGTTGCCTGTTCACATCTATGGACTAGAATATATGGAGCTTTGTTTCCACAGTTCTAGCACCCCGTCATGTCATGTTGCTTAGGTAGTTTTTTATATTGTAGCACCCTGTTGCACTTTTAATTTAGTATCAGTTAGTTTCACAGTCTCACGTGCAACACTAATGTCCTATAACATTTATTAANTTGCAGAATTCTTATATTTTTTCTTCTACCCTGAAGATGGAGGCGATACGTTCTTCCGAAACGTCGGTTAACACCACATATACACGGTGCCAAATCCCAGAAGACTGCTTTCTTTATACTACATGTTTCGACGAATGTGGTCATCATCAGGTGTTAAAAATTATGGATGAGGAAATTGCTGTCTTCTATATCTTTGCTTAGGTTGTTAATATACAAGTTCCCTCGATGTGCATATGTGTTCGAGGTGGTGGTTAGTGTTCCCGTCGCCTTGCATGTCTTGCTTTCAAATATTAACAACCTAAGCAACGATGTTAACGCCTGATGATGACCACGTTGGTCGAAACGTGTCGTGTAAAACTTTAAAAGTTAATATCTTTTAATAAGTTTTATATGACATTAGTGTTGCACGTGACACTGTGGAACTAATTGATACTAGGTAATTTTAATTGTATAATTGCAAAGAGTTCCGCGAAATTGACTACAGTCATTAGTTTTCTAAGTTGTATAGTGCAGTCTGTTCACTTGTAAGTGTTCAGTAGGTTCCTGGCATTCGCTCAGGAAGTTTCTGTATCCGATTTCTTTGTTTTTAGAGGAAAGATTTGGGTCCTCTCTGGGGTGAAACTGGCAGTGTTTGACCCGTAGACAAATTTTAAGACCTGAGCCTTCTTCATCCCGTTTCTGGACTCAAGAAACGAAACTCCGTTCATTCACAGTTGGAGTCCGTTTCGCACTGACATCTGTCACTAACTTTTGTTTTAAGAACATTTCCTGACTGGCCGACGGGCCCTCTTATCATCTGCGCCCAGGGTAGCAACCCTCGCCCCTGTATTCACTGATAGTACGAGAAAGATATTCACAGGCCATCCGCTAGTTATATACTCCCATCCGAGCACTAACTAGAAAAGAGAGTTCAGTTTACACTACGCATATTCTGCACAGTCCAACTTCGCTGTTTTGCATACTCCGTGGTCTTTCTCAGTGTTTGTTTCCTGATATGAATCTGCCGTTCTCAAACTAATTGTAATTACAGACATCAAACTGCACAGTAATAAATTACGACCCTTGAATTTCGTTAAATGATGGAATGGGTGGGACATGAGGCAAGTTTGAATTAGTTAGTTAGTTAGTTATTGGAGAGGGTGGGTTTCCCCATGCACTTAGACCAGTATTGGTCCCTTGTGCTTCCCTCTATGATATTCTACCAGTCTCTATACCCTACCGATATTGGTGCGTACCATCAGTCCCTACCGGGCCAGCGAGTTCGGCCTCCACTGGCTTGGCGGTATCTATGTTTCCCCCATCAGAGGCGTTAGAGACTACTGTTGGGCGGGAAACGTCCTTGAATTTGGCTCAGTGGCCTCCTTTGGAGATATGAGGTTCTTTTACGTGCCGTAAAGCTACGACACGGGACACACTTCTTAAAGTCCCTCCCGGAGGACTTGTTCCCTGAATTTTTCCGCCCTTAAAAATTCGACGACCTCCGCCGGCTTTGAACCCGCGTACCACGAGTCATGAGGTGGGAACGTTACCTCTAGACTACGGAGGCCGCTTAAGTTTGAATTAAGTAAGAAATACAGAATTTTAGCCTAGAAGAAACGACTTGGGAGACGCAGACTTAAATAGGAGGATAATATTAAAACTCATCTCACATAAATAGGTATTGTGAAATTGATTCATATGGCTTAGGATATGAGCCAGTGACATGTTCTTGTGAACACGACAATAAGTCTTTTCCATAAAAAGAGGGGTATGTTGGCCAGCAAAGCGCCTATCAGTTCTTAGGAATGGGTCGGTTCCATGTTGTTAGTGGACACCTCTAGCCGATTCTCCAGGCCTCAGTGGCTTAAATCGCGAAATGTTGGTACGTAAAAACTCTGGAGTTGTCATAGGAAAATCTGACTGGCGTGTGAGTTCGTGAAAACAGTAGCCCTTCTACGCTGAAGATGGAAATAGGACAGGTTCCTCTGAAGCGTTGTTAGTTTCTACCAGACAACACTGTGTTACATCCCAGAAGACCGTAATCAACATTCATCGCTGAGAGAACCGCAAATCTTAACCGTATATGAAGTACCGTGGTTTGCGTTTTCCTTTGGCCTATGCAGAGTGCCCTCAGTGGGACAAGCCACCATCGTAGTCTTAACAAGGATTTAGAAACCCTCTGTAATAGAAGAAACCAACAGTCGAATCTCGCTGAAGCGCCAGGGAGAAGGATACATTTGCTTCCTAACGAAACACGTGAAGATTAAAATATTCAAAACAATAATTGTGCTTGTTTTCTGTGGTTGTGGACCTTGGTCTGTCGCATTAAGAGAAGAACGTGTTTCCTATGATGTTTGGGGGCAGGGTGCTGAGGGGAACGTTTTACACTTTAGAATGAGTTAAAAGTCCCTGTGCTTAATTAATTAAGCAGTACACCATGAAAACTTATGAGGGAGTGGATGTACGATATATACCCACGTATTCTTGACCTCGGCGCTAGTTGGAGGTGAATAGTCAGCCTCACGCTCCGACCGTTCTACCTCCTGGGTACACATTGGATAGGTGGCTGGGCGGGTCCCAGAGCCGCTTTGGACGACGTGGAAAGGAGAAAAATCTTCCCGCCACCAGGACTCAAATTCCGACCCCTCGGCCGTCCAGCCCGTAGCCAGTCGCAACTTAGAAGGAGGCTGGAGGAAATTGCATTATTATAAGATTAATAATTTGTAGTCTTCATCAGACGCTATTGTGATGATAGGATCAAGGAGGGTAAAATTGGCTGCGGAAGTAGCACCCGTCGGAAATATTTTAGGAAAGAGACTTGGCTTGGGAGACTTAGGCATAGATGCGAGGATAATATTAAAATTCACCTTAAGGACATATGGAATGAGGGTGTGTATTGGATTGAACAGGCTCAAGATACGGTCCAGCGGGTGCCTCCTATGAACACTGTAATGAACTTCAGGATTCCATAAAAGCTATAGAATGAATTTGCTTGATGAGCGACTGTTAGCTTCTCAAGAACGACAGTACTCGCTGAAGTTCTGAAGACAGGTGGTAGCTTCCTCCACTTTACCCAGCTGCGATGTGGGCTGCCTCTACTGCTTCGTTACCATCCAGTGAGACAGTAGACTCATGGTTTCTCATTGCTCGTGGCGTTGTCGTGCTGTAATTGAAGTGTTCTTGTAAGTGTACTGTTTGAGGTCTGAAGTCGCGAAGCATGGGTAGATGGCTTGGTGCCATGTGGATCAAATGTTACTGACCTTCATGTTGTAGCTTTCGTGTAATGTGCATCTAGACTCTGTCGGATACGTACTCGAAACTGCACAGTTGTGGGTGTAACGCTCTAACGAGGCCAGCACCTGGGCCTCATACTTAGTTCAGCTGTTCTCTAGCAAAATTAAATAACTTTTTAAAGTGGATGTGCCAAATAGTCACTGCATGCTACTCACGAATATCTTTCTCACTATGAAATTCGATATTATAAAGTAAGATAAAGTATGTAAGATTTGAGGCTTTCACGGCGGTGACTATGAAGAAAGCAGTTTTCTGGGATTTGGCACCGTGTATATGTGGTGTTAACCGACGTTTCGGANTATTTCCCTCTCTAGCCACATTCCTTTATACAGCTGTGTTTACTCGACTGGATTCAGTCTGTTGCACCTGCTCTGCTGGTTCGTTCGCGAATTTCTTCTTGTCTTTTACCCTGAAGATGAAGGCGATACGTTCCTCCGAAACGTCGGTTAACACCACATATAAACGGTGCCAAATCCCACAAGACTGCTTTCTAAGATAAAGTACTCCGGTATTCTACGTGTAAAGTAAACGCTCAGTTATTAGAGTGTGTGGCTAAGACCGTGGTTCTATTCCAAGTAGGAGAAGGCATTTTCTTCTATACCAGCACGTCCAGACCGATTATGGAAGTACACCCAACCCCTGTCCAATTTGTACGGTGGCTTTTTCCCAGAAAGTGAAGCTGGCCACTCATCTCCATGTAGTGCTGGTGTTAATAAAGCGTAGAGTTTTACCTCCATTTCATACATTATTGCATATTGCTTAAAGAGATGTTCGACTTTACCTTTTGAGTGTAAAGTAAGGAAGAATTGCTCCTCTGTCCAGGTGTCACATCGTGGAAGAACATTGGAGGTGTTTCATTTCCTTTGTGATTTTACAGTGTGGCGAAAAACATGAAACAGACACATTTTAATCGCTCTGTGTCAGATTTCGGAAAACTCCATCCCTTCCTCAAAATATAAGAAGTTTTACTTATTAAATATTGTCACGTGTAGGTTGGTACGCGTGACGAGAATGACGGGTTCTAGTTTGGATGATTGGATTTATTGG
>NW_019721767.1:909324-1025609 GCF_002891405.2 Cryptotermes secundus | reverse complement strand
TTCTGCGACCATATGTTGGCACGTGATTGACAGTTAAACAGGAGTTTCATTGCCTTATTTTGATAGAACAGGCATTTAAATACTATTTTTTTTTTCAACGTAAGGTTATTCTACGGTTATTATTGTTAGTAACGCAGATATATTTCTTGTCGATGTGTATATTATATTCTTGTAGACTTGTTTTTGCGGCAGTCAGTATCAGACTGTACACTTCATACCGAACAGATTGGTCTAGACGTACCACTCTAGGCTTGTACTTCGGAAGGCGTTTGGTTCGAGGCCGAGCCAGGACACCGAATGTCCTGACTCAATTTTTTGTGTGGTTTTAGTCCTTCCAGGCAGATTGCGGGGTAGAAAACGGTAACGCTGTCCCTGTAACAGGCGATGGAGGCCCATGTTGTTGTGAAACATCAAGACTGCCACATTTTCTGCACGGTCGGCTCACAGATGTCGGTGAGGTTGCCAGCTTTACGCACCAGCCGCTCTTTACCCCCAGGAATCTTCCTGGTACTCATTTCTGTTAGAGGTTGAGTTGACCCCAAGGCCATAGTGCGGCTGGAAGGGTTAGGTCATTGAAAAATCCAGTGACCTCATCGAGAATGAAACCCGCGACCTTCCGGCATGTAGCATAGTGCCTCAACCAACTACGCTACCTCGTGCCCAAAATTGCGGCATAGTCTCTCGATATGGCCGCGACTGCTCCCTTCCAAATCCTTTCCAATTCAGTCATCCTGCCGTCCAACACTGTATGGTCTAGTGCTGATGGTGTCATTAAATGGCCCACACAAGAATTTACAGCTTCAGGAATGTATTTACTTTGTGGACCAGACGAGTATAAAGCCATGTTTTTAGTGTCTTTTCTCAGACATGCAAATATTTTTACGCGTTTAATTGACAATAAGCGGAGTTTAGATTGACTGTTGGATATTACAGCTCGTGACTTCACTTCGCTGATCACGATCACACAGACTAGTGTCCTCAGTTACGTTCTTTGGTAGCGGCTTCCAATTCGAATGTTACTTTGCTTCTGGGTTCGCGTCTTTCTTGTGACCATATTGGGAATTTAACCTCCTTTTGCCTTAATTGTAATACGATGAAAACAAACATTGTTTGTCTTTCGTCATTCTTCTCGTCGAACTTACCCAGAAGAATTACGAGGAATTCGAACGGATGTCGCTCTTCCATGATACTCGATGTGGTGCGACGGACACTTGTTAATTGCCTCGACATAGAACTGAGAAACGTAGAACAGTAAATTTCGAACTCTCTTACATGAAATTGTGGGGGTTGCGACTGGAATATGCTGGAGAGACAGAGTGCATTATGACAAAAGTGTATTTTAACAGGAATATTGTGGTATTTCGTCGAGTATTAAGAAGATTTTATAATTTAGACTCCTTATCACATATTAGTAGTGTTCCAGTGAAGGGGGAGGGGCCGGGATAGCTCAGTCAGTATGGCGACTGGCTACTGGCTGGACGACCGAGGAGTCGGAGTTCCGAGTCCTGGTGGAGGCAAGAGTATTCGCTTCTCCACTTCGTCCAGACTAGCTTTTGAGCCCATCCCGGTGGGGTAAAGCGGCCGTGGCATGAAACTGATCGCTCACCTCCAACAAATACCGAGGTCGAGAAAATGTGGCTCTATACAGCCAATCCCCCATACGCCTTCATGGCGTAGTGCTTAATTAGTTAAGCATAGGGACAGCTTTGCCTTACTCCACCTTACGAATGAAGGAAGATGAGATAGGGGGGCATGTAACACGCATAGAGTTAAGAAATGTTTTCAAAATTTTAACCGGAAGCCACTTGGAAGACTCGGGCTAAGATAGAGAACAACATTAAAATGGATCCTAAAGAAATACGGTATGATCGTTTGGACTGAATTTATCGGGTTGAGACATGGGCCAGTGATGGGCCCGTTTGTATGCTATGATGAACCGTAGGATTCTATAAACGATCGAGAATATATTGAACAACTGCATTGCTATCACCTTCTCAAGAAGGACTCAGCATCGTGAAGTCAGTCGTAACAGTATTTATTGTACCAAACAGTACACTTCTGGACCCATCCTCTCTTCTACATGCGTCAGGAAGAGGACTGATAATGCAGGCGGTTGCCCGTTGCGTAGATATGTCAAACAAAAGAACTAGAACGATGAAACATCTCATTGAATATCAATAAGGAATCGTTTTGTTTACTAGAAGCAAACGTATTCTAAGTAGATGTGAGGGAAGGAAGACCAGAAGGTACTGCCTACTTTGCAGAGTTCAAAATATTGCTAGTGCACCAGTGAGAACATGATGTATAAAAAACTCCGTAGCGTGTAGTCCGCACGCGAACTATACCGAACGAGCGACCGCCGCTTGTCGGCGAAGTTAGCGTCAATTTTTGCTGCTAGAGGGTGTCGCGTGGTCAGCGCAGTGAATCCCCACGGCCGTTAATCTCGATTTTCTAGACCGGAGCCGCTATTTCCTTGAAATAGTTCAATTATCCTCACGAGGCTGAGTGGACCCCGTTCCGGACCCACTACTTCTCAGAAAATCTGACAGCGCCAGGAATCTAACCCGGGACCTCTAGACTTGTAGGCAAAAACTCTATCCACTAGACAACAGACGCTGTCTCGAATATAATGTATACATTAGTATAATTTCATCATGAATCTCATTTGTGTTTGTCACTGCTGTTACAAGATACGTTTCGAAATATTCATAAATGATTAACTACATGTTGCATGGACTTCATGCCCAATTTTGGTATCGTCTCGTCTTCATACATTTAGCTTTATCTGTGTTTACTTCAAGAGCAAATTTGTACTGTTCCGTATGAGAATTTTTGCGATATTCATGGCATTCATATTACTTAAGAAGTATCCATATAAACAAACCGGCCTGCCTGATTTGGATGTTGTAAAGTAAAATTGAAAGGACGAGGGAATTAAAACATTTCTCGTATTTAACTCAATCTTCTGGAATTTGTAGTCGACAAAGTGGCATTGTCGAATGTTGGTAGAACTGGCAACACTGCAGAATTGGTGCATGTTGGCGGGATTCTCCAGTTTTGAATCAAACAGTAAATGGGATTCAGTTTATTTCGTTGAAAAGGTTGGTTCAAGAGGTAACGCTTTTGACTTATATTTTGGAGGTATAAGGTTCTAATCTCTGCCAGGACATCGGCAGTCCTCACTAAAGTGTTTCGTTGTTTCCAAAGTCCCTGCAGACAAATTTCGGGATAATAATCTAATTATGTGGCGACGCTTCCATCCATATTCCTTACAATTCATGATTGTTATTTGTCTTACCAGTCGGCGCTGCATACTGCGAGCTATATAAACCGCAACGAATGAAGAATCTTCTGGTAAGGTGACGTGTTTTTATCAAAACGTGAGAAAATGCTTTTTCTAAAACCTTTTAGTAAAGTTGGAATTTCTGCAGGAAGCCCGGATTTTACGACAGAGGTTTTTTATTTCTTCATGTTTTATTAATCCCTCCAGGAATAATAATATTATACAAAGACGCATCGCTGCATAATCATAAATTTTGTTGCTGACTGACTTTATTGACAGCGAAGGTGTTACACTACACGGAGATATAAATAGCTAACGCTTCCTTAGGATTTCGATGAATAAGCTCCATATCGGAAAGTGATCTGAGTTACGTCTGTATCTCACGTAATAGAGTCCCATTACCTTTTTACGCAAAGACAGTTTTGGTAATGTAAGTTTTGAGGTTTTCACGGCGATGACAATGAAGAAAGTCGTCTTCTGGGTTTAGGCACCGTGTATTCTTCGTTTTGGCCGACGTTTCGGCTACAGTAGCTACAGCTACTGCTCTCCGCATTCCAAGCCATTCAAATGCTCTGAAGATGGAGGCGCTACGTTCCTCCGAAACGTCGGCCAAAACGAAGAATACACGGTGCCTAAACCCAGAAGACGACTTTCTTCACAGTTTTGGTAAATTTATGAAGTTCAATTTCAGCTTCATATAAGATATGAGCTTATAACTATTAACGCCATGGAGCTAAGTCCTTGAGAAGCCTCCAGTCCCTTAGCTACATAACAAATTTCCCAACATCTTATGGAACCCGAGGGTTCATTACTCTGTTCACAAGAGCTTTCCGCTGGTCCCTATCCCGAGCCAGATCAATCCAGTCCATGCCACCCCATCCAATTTCTCTCAGATGCATTTTTAGACTACTTTCATTGTTTTTAAAAATTATAATTAGGCTTATGATATCGCCTTGCTGTCTGTCTGTCCCCTTATAATTTTATTAGGTCTATTAGATCACCTTGCTGTCTGTGTGGTTGGGTTCTTCCCCCCCCCCTTTTTTTTTCGTTTTCTGTGCTGTGCTTGTATCAGAGGAAAGCAGGCTATTCATCCTAGAACTTCTTGTTATGTTATCCTCCCAACTACGTCTAGGTTTTCCTAGTGGTCTCTTTCATTTTCCCACCAATATCCTGTATGCAAGTCCTTCTACCCCATACGTGCCACATATCCTGCCCATCTCATCCTCCTTGACTTGGTCGTTCTGATTATAATTTAGCGAAGAGTACAAGGTATGAAGTTCATCATTAGGTATGAGCTTATAATTGTCTAAATTCGGAACAAAATGTAATTAGTGCTTATCTCGGAATACAAGATTTTGTCGAAATCTGGAACGTAGTTTTGGATGAAATAAAAAGGAACCATGGACACAGAGAATCTCACTATCATGCGTTTGATACATAGTATTCATGCAAAAACCCCTTAGTAGTGTGGCAGTCTACATTTTTTGGTAATTGTGGGAATTTTTTATAGTTGAGAGCCACAGTAACACCTCAGAATCACATTCACAGAGCAGACATGCACAGATTGAAGTCAGGGAGTGCTTGCTGCCAGTTAGTTTAGAATCTTTTGCAATATGCCGTTTAAAAAGCTTACTTTACCTGTTATTTTTGTATGGGTTTGAAACTTATGTCTTAGGTTTCATCCTAAGAGAGGAAGATAAAGAACATTACATACGCCATAACGCGGGCGTCATACATTGTACTATTAACGAAATATGATTATAGTAATCTTATCAAGGAGAACGGTGTATGTACCACGCATGGTGTAGTTGAAGAACTCGGAAGACCTGGAAGAAAGAGACCGCTTGGACGACCCTGGCATAAATGGGAGTGTACTATTAAAATGTATCCTAAAGAAATAATGTGCGAGGGTGTGGACTGGCTCCCGAGGGGGTGTAGTGGCGGAATCATGTGAAGACAGTAGTGAACCCTGCGTTTCGTAAGGGAGACGAAATTTGTTGAGCAGCCTCTCTCAAGAAATATGCTTCATGGAGTGATATACGTGTAGTTTAGGTTACCTTGTGTTGCGAGGCGGACTGGTGGTGCAGACGGCCGACCCCCGCTTCACTGCCGGCGAGGATCATGAACACCGCGGGGACAATAGTGATTCCCACCACAAGGAAGACACAGCGCCGAAGAAAACGACAATATCGCGGCGGTCTCATAACAAAAACCCGATTCTGACAAATGGCTCGGACACACAGAATGGAAGACGTTATTACAGATAATTGATTGCTATTGCTGCTTGTGGGATCTAGAAGGCCTCGGGTCCATTGAGCAATGTTCTTGAGGGTACCTCAACCACGTGATGATGCACAGCCTACATGACAGTTGCCCGCTGTCACAGCCAGCCCCGTGACACTGCACCAAATAGCTTGCGTTTCCTCACGCCGGTCGATTGACGCTACTCATTGCGCATGTGTATGGCTTTACTGCAGCACAGGTCATGCAGTATTAGAGCCTCCTAGTGCCACTAATCTAAAGGAAAAGATAGAAGGAAAAATAAGTATTGAAAGGTGGAGGAGACAAAAAGGAGAAAATGACAGAATGGGGAAAAATGAGGAAAAGAATTGTAGGAAGGCGGAAAGAGAGAAACAAGGGAATAAAGAAGGAAGGTTAACAGGGGAGAGAAAAGAAGAAAGGCGGGATGGAGAGAGGGGAAAAAGAATGAATTGTAGGAAGGGAAGGGAAGGAAACAAATAATAGGAAGAGGAGATAAAGAAGAATAGTAGAATGGGAAGAGAGAAGGAGAACGGCAGGATGGGGAGAGAGAAAGAAATGTAGGAATAAAGAAACAAGATGAATGGAATTGTTTTCTTGTTTTGTGTGAGAGAATGGTTATGAATGCTGAATTAGGATGTGATACGGATCGATATTAACATAATTTATGGCACTGTCCCATTATCTGCTTGGATGAATTGAAGGAAACTACAGGAATAGCCGGTTTAGCAAAAGGGGCACGAACCCATACTCTCCGTGTGCGATGCGAGAATGCTAACCGGGCCAACTACACTGCAGCATGAAGCTGTCAATTTGAAAAGTGCACATGGGCAAGACATTTAATGCGCATCTGTAAAACCAAGAAATGTGTACCAATGCTCTTAGTCTGATAACAGCTCGAAAGGAGGTTGTGAATGTGGGAGCTGCGCTCAACTGGTTTCCCATGATATGTTTATATATTTAAACACTCAAAATTCTTGAAAAGAGAAATACAGTCATGGGTCCCGACTGGATTCGAAACCAAGAATTAATGTGCTTGGAGAGGGCCAACAGCAATCCGAACGACTGACCTAGGGTTGCCTTCGGTACGGACCGCATATAAAACACCGTATCCAGCAGTTCATCTATTGTTGCTTGAGTATTCGTTGCAACTGGAACGTGTTTGCGGAGCCTTTGCCTAGCAACAGCCGTCTCCCCTGACTCCACTATTCTAGTTTATTGGGGGGGGGACACAGACGGCAAAGTGATCTCATAACCCTACTTTTTTCCAAAATAAAGAAAGTAAGCTAAAACCCGTCTCAAACGAAAAATTGAGTGTCGGTTGTGTTGCTGCCAAAGCCAAGGAGAAGTTAAGAATTGAAAATTTGTGATAATATGCATCAGCAGATATTCACTTGGTACTGGAGCAACGAGGACTGTTGGCGCCGCTTTATTCCTGTAAATCTGGCATTGGTTCACCATCCATATCCCATAACGCCCATATGTGCTAGGAGTTGGCCCTGTGGTGAGCTCACGCTCTGAATTATCTGCTTCCGGTTCCCATTATGTAGGAGACTGAGTCCTAGGGCGATTTTAGGTGTAGGAGAAAATTTGCAATTACTCTGCCGGGCATCGAATTTTGGTCGTGCATCCCGTAGCCCTGAAATCTTTCTGGACTAAGTACCGCGTTAGAGGTGAAGCCCTCCAAGCTTGGACCAAGGCGGCGTATGATGGCTAGTCGGGCCTGTTTCGCACACCAGGGGTGGTAATTTTATATGGATTGTTGATGGAATTATGGTTGGTATGATGAAACTGCCAGGAAAAAAAATCTGCCCCAATACAACTTCGTCCACTATGAATTCCACATCGCCCATCCTGGAATCGAACCTGGTTCATTGCATGGATGATAACAATGTCTAACTCGTACGTTTGAGCGTGTTGCCATCGTCACGAATAAAACTGTTGTTCCATTCGATTACAAAGATTAAAAATCTTTGATGTCTCTAGCAACTACCATTCCGTTTATATTGACGTAGCAGCTTTGGAAAAAAGATTTTCAAGCATTGTTTCCGAACATTCTAATCATTTTCTTTTGATATTATCATGGGATAAGTGACTATAGACGGGGTTTGGGTTGGTTTTTGAATATATTGCAAACTTAAAACTCGAAATTAGAAGTAACTATTGCGCTGCACAAATCCCTATAACCCTCATTAGTCTTCTCAGCTTGTTACAGCCTCCACTAGTCGTTGCCCGGTTACAGTCTTGTAACAAGCGTTATTATTCATGCCCTTGCGGCTCACGAACCGCACTCCCTAACGTCTGTCTCAAGACCCCTGATTCGTGTCTATACTTCACTAATCACTGTCACGCACAGGCTAGTGTTTGCAGTCACGGTCTTCACTACGCTGCCGGGTAACGCCTTCCAACATTGGGCGTTCTTCTGCTCACGTCTTCGGTGGCAGGCGGCTCCTAGCTCCTTGCTGGCTGGCATCTGTCTCACAACTAACTAGATGTTGCTATGCAACGGTCGACAATGGGCGACTGTCTCGGCCTCCCTGCCTGCGAGCTGGAACACTGCTCGACTCTTGACTGACTTCGCTGTGTTTGTATTCTCCAGATATAACCTCTGCGCCTATGTGGTGTTTATTGTGCCGTAACCTAGTAACGGACTTCTGATTAAGCTGTTACAGTTCTCAGAGGATATGCCACAATATTTTCACTGCGTTGATAGGCTGTTTGCTATTCCCAGATCCCCAATTAGTTTTCTTCATCAAGTTTACGAGCCCATCTTTCTCAGCCGAGCGCCTGCCCTAAGGAAACGCATTTCTGCCGTTTCTATTCTTGAAGATTTCTATTTCCTGAATTATAACGCCGTGTAGTCAACAGACGTTTCGGAAAAACATATCTCCTCCATCTTCAGGGTCGAAGAATAAACGAAGCAAGAAATTGGCTTGAAAGTAGATGTCAAACAGAACAATCGACTTGCCGAAACGGCTGTTCTTTACATTCAGCGGACTACACGGCGTTATATCGCAGAAGATAGAACTCTTCATAATCACTGCTGCGAGAATCTCAGATCCTTCATTCTTCTTAAATGTTTTTTCGCTTAACGTCTGGCTTTCGAATCCATGAAAGGAGGGAAATGTTTTGATAAGATGAGCTGTTGTCAGCTGCAACCATGGAATTTTAGTTAATTGAAAACACAGTAAACATTAAAAAATGTAATGTTATCCCTGTAACAGGCCATGAAGATCCATAAGGTTGTGAGATGTTGAGGCTCCCACATTTTATAGACGGTCGGCTCACAGATGGCGGTGAGATTGTCAGCCTTACGTACGGGCCGCCCTTTACTCCCAGGAATATTCCTGGTACTCATTTCTGTTAGAGGCTGAATCGCCCCCGAAGCCATAGTGCGACTGGAAGGATTGAATGAATTAAAAAAAATGTCCACCTCATCGGGATTCGACCCCACGACCTCCCGGTTTGTAGCATAATGCCTCAACCAACTACGCTACCGCGTGCCCCCACAGTAAATATTTATCCAGTAAAATATTATTTTGTCCCTATCATTCTGCTTGTTGCATGAACAGGAGTTTGAATTTTATCGGAATATGCTTATAACTACCCCATGTTGGGCACGGCGCCCCCCCCCACACACACCACAAACACGTATGTGCTGGCATGTGTGTGTTCTATACAGTTCAGCTTTAATGAATTATTCGCGTTATCCTCTTGTGTTTTATAATGAATTCTGAAACCATGAATAGTCGTGCATGAAGCATTCTTGTGGAGAACGTCCTGGAAAGCGCGTGTCTGAAATGGAGGCATAATATAGAGATGGATCTTTGGAAATGTTTTGAGGAAAGTGGCATGAATGGAGCTGATTGATGATAGTTTCCTATAATAAGCTTCGGATTTTATTAACAGTTGGCGAATTCCCAATCTGAAGAGGCACGAAGCTGAATGGCAAGTCAGCATTCTCAGAAAACCGACCGAACAGGCATCTAAATTTTCAGCAGGAAATCTCTTCTCGTTGTCCCCGCATGTCTAGAGGAAGTCTGAAATGTACGTCACGTGTGAGAAGGCAGTTAAGAGACCTGCCTGGCTTGTAATATCGTACCTCAGGCCCCCCATACACACACACACACAGTTTGGCCTTCCGATCGACCTTACAGACAAAACTGTGACAGTTTACCCCCTCCCTTTGCTCCCCATACACCGCAGATAAACCGGCAGGCTTCATGCCACAATCACGGTCTTCCAGCCTATAATGTTGAGTCACACACGTCACGTGCTACGGTCCTGCAGGCAGAACTGACGGACTGACGGGTTTCCCACAGGCCAACAGTCCAAACGATTGGCCGGCCGGCCGCACCACACACGTCAGTTTTGCCTTTCAGTCTTCAACTGTGCAGGCCGAACTGGAGGCCAAACTGTGTGTGTATGGGGGCCCTTAGAAGTTATATGTAAGCCTACAGAAGATGTCACACTTTTATAACCCAATGTTTATCTGTGTTTTATTTTTTAATAAAACACCACACCATGAAGGAGCCTAGGGGAGTGGAATTTAAGCTCCATGCGCTCTGCATTTCGACACTAGATGAATGTATCATGTCAGCCACACACTCCGTCGTGCCTAATGGATAGGACGTTGGATGGGCCCCAGAGCCAGTCTGGACGTGGTGCGGAAAGAAAAGTTCTTAGACTTGCCGGGAATGAAACCTTGGCCTTTTTGTGGAATATTTTGCGACGTCAGCATCGAATAATCAGGATACTGGTTAATGTCGCGCAGGAAAGGATGTGGAAGGAATTAGTCGAGACTTAAGCGAATTTGCCTAAAGCCGAAAAACTCGAAGCCCTCAGGATAGCTGGTTTCCCGAATCGGCTTCTTATTCTTCTCAGCTTCAGGCCACAAGTCACAGGGTTCGGATTGAATACTGAATTTATTGAACTCGTATTACTATAACCACAAGTAGTGACTGCTTAGTCCCGCGATGCTCGATCTCTGACAACCGCGGTATCTTAGGGCCTAAGACACATTCATAAGGAAGTAGGCTATAGAATCGTCGACGGGATAAGAGACCGAGATATCAAACAGCAGCTTCTAGTGGGAGGCAATAGGATACTCAGCGAGCCCCTCAATCAGACCCTCCTGCCGGGAGCCACCAAGGTGGCGGCCGGAACACAACCACCTGCGTGGATGTTGTTAGACAGCCTAGGTCGTAACATATTAGAGCACCTCAAAGAAAGCAACGATTCCACCAGTTCCTCTATTTGTCCGGAAATGTGCTTACCGAGCCGTTGCCTAGCAACGGACATATTCCCTGGCTTCGCTATTCCTGCCTCAGGAGTCGTGTCACAATATAGTAAATACGAGTATAAGGAACCGTGAAAACTATCGAGACAGCTACTCTTTAGCCCAACAGAGAGACAGCAGCACAGCCCGGTTAGATAAAACAGAACTGAACACGATATCACTAATATTGCCACACTGAGGAACGTTTAGTGTAGAACTTCCCTATCAAATTTCACAATGTCTTAAATGCTTATGGGCGGAGATGTAGCGTGCATGGGAAAGATTAAGAAGTGCCTACAAAATTGCAATCAGGAAACCTGAAGGGGAGAGAACTCTTGGGAGACTAAGTGTACAAGGATGGATGACATTAACATGAATGTTGCAGAAATAGGATATGGACTGGTTTCATCTGGCTCAGGACAGGATTCTGTGGTGGGCTCTTGTGAATGCTGCAATTAACTTTCGAATTCCGTAAAAGACCAACAAATGTTCGATTAGCTTTGAGGACCCTTACTGCATGTAGTTAGTTATTGCTTAAGTGATGCTGAAACGAAACCTAGGACGGTTGGATATTAAGTTTATACTTCCACTTTATGTAGAGTTCCACTAACGCACAATATAACTGAAGACCTTCAAATTCTGCTGTTTAGTTGAGTGGCCAGTCGTTTTCCTGCATTTCATTGACAGGAACAATGACAGGAAGAACCACTGAGAGCGATGTGAAGGATTGTCAAGGAAGGGGCTTGCGCAATTATGGCGACGATAGCAGCGTACATAAATAAGTGCATCTTGTGCTTCTGGAGCAGGATGGGCCACCTCCTTAGTCACGTAAGCAGGAAGGAAGTCCATACCTTTGCAGGAGAATCAATGAGACATTGTTTTAAAATAGTACACGCTCTGTGGATTTCCCAAGAAAAACTGTTACAATCGATAAGGTTCCCTTGTACTGTATTCCTATTATAAATGAAAAAGACTAAAGAAGTGGTATGCTGGTACATTTTCTACGACTTGTAGTATGCTTTTCAGTAACAGGTCATGTATTAGGTCAGAAAACAAAAGAAATACTGACGTGAATGAAGAGCCAACTAACTCCATGGAGATGACCCCTTCTTGAGAAGCCGCCAGTTGTGCAGTTATTCAGGAATTTCCCAACATTCTGTGGACCCCGAAGTTTTATTACCTTGTTCACAAGAGCCCTCCACTGGTCCCTATCCTGAGCCAGATCAATCCAGGCCATACCACCCCACCCTGTCTCTCTAAGAGCCATTTTAATAAAATCTTATATCCATTTTCTGTAGCTTAGGTCGTTTATCCAGAGAATCTGTATAGGTCCCTAGGCCCTATGTGACATTTCGTAACAAGCTTATTTCTTACGGTGAGGAGTCGTTAGCCCCACGCACAAACTGGAGGACCACCCCTTGTCTGCTGCCCGCGACTGCTTATTCTATATATACACAGCTACGTATAGGATATTGGTGGGAAAACCAGAAGGAAAGAGACCACTGGGAAGACCAAGGCGTAGGTGGGTGGACAATATTAGAATGGATCTTAGAGAGATAGGATGGAATAGTATGGATTGGGTTGATCTGGCTCAGGATAGGAACAAGTGGAGGGCTCTTGTGTACACGGTAATTAACCTTCGGGTTCCATAAATGCTGGAATTTTCTTGAGTAGCTGCAGAATTGGTAGCTTCTCCAGAAGGGCTCAGCTCCATGAGTACGTAAGTAAGTACACTCCATATCTGAAAGCCATCTCCTCCATCCACAACCTGAGAAAGCGCCGGCCAAGGTGACAAGGGATCCACTTAGAGCTATAAGCCGATAATGTGGGTGACGAGGTAGAGAGGGAGCAGCCAAGTATTGTAATGAGTGGATAAAGGCATTCGAAAGGAGAATGGAATTACAGACTTAGAGAGTAAAGAGTAAAAGACAAAAGAGACCCTGTAGCGAGAATGCTGAGGCCTGTACACGCAGTAAATTGCTTAAGGCAAGAAGAAGAGGTCGCATAAGTAAATGGATCCTTTGTTACCATGGCTTGGCGGGTATAATCCTCCTTGATAAGCTGTATGTTACTGAACTCGTCAGTAAATTTCCCAACTTTTATGGAACCTTAAGGCGGGCGACGTGCAACCAAGGCACAAAATAATTACGTTCGTGTAAGAGTGCTTGACTGCAAGAAGCAAAATGTCCGCCTGAGCGTCTCGTCTCCCATTTCATCCAAGTGTTCAAGGCTTCACCAAACAATGGAGTTAACTTTAATTCCAGTTTATATTAGACCATTAGAACAGGAGTCGGTTTGGCGACTGGCTACGGACTAAACGACCGAGAGGAGAGAGTTCTAGTCCCGGTAGGTTCAAGAATTTTCTCAACGTCGTCCAGACCGGCTCTGGGGTTCACCCAACCTCCTATACAATGGGTACCGCGGCTTTTCGTCGAGAGTAAAGCGGCCGGGGCGTGAAGTTGACCACTCACCTCCCAACTAGTGACGAGGTCAAGAGAAGTGTTACTATATATCCACTTCCCCATACGTCTTCATGGCGTAGTGCTTAATTAGTTAAGCACAGGGACAACTTTACCTCACTTTACCTTTTTAGACCATTAGAACATCTGCTTGATACAGTTTTGTAGATCAGTGTTTTCTTGCTTCCCGCCAGTAAAGCGGGTATGTACGTGTGGCTGCATGCATCAGGTATGAATGAATCAATATTTCCGATTTGTACCTACCTACATATCTATTCAAATATTTACCTATCTGTCCCTCTATCTCTCTGTATGTATATTCTTTCTTTCTTTACATATAATTGCACAGGTTAATTTTAATTTATATACAGTCCATTAGAACACCTTTTTTTTTTCCTTTGGCACTACAGCCCCAGTGGGCCTAGGCCTATCTCCATGAACTCCGTTCACTTCGGTTTTTCTAGATCTTACACATACGGTAGGACTCCTTGGGCGAGTGATCAGCTCGTCGCAAGGCCTCTACCTGTAGACATCCATGCCCTGAGTGGGGTTCGAACCCACGATCCCAGCTTCCGAGCGAGCGAAGACAGTGCATGCCTTAGACCGCTCGGCTACCGTGACCGGCTGTTAGAACATCTGCTTGGCATAATTTTATAAATCAATGTTTTCTTGCTTTCTACCAATAAAACGGAGTATGTATGTATTGTAGCGTATAGACTCGTAGCTAAGCAGTGACTCTGTAAACAACGACCGTTTCTGGGCAACGGCTCGATAAACACCTTCCTGCTGCAGCGAATATGCACGCAACAACAGAGTTACTGTTGGAAGTGCTGTTTGTTTGTACGTGGTCAGTGCCGAGATGTCATAAGCAAGGGACAAAGTTGGTTGTCAATGTAGTTGAGTCTGCATGGATGCTGTGAAGAGAGGACTTGAGCGCGTGAAGCTGAAGAATCTCCACTGTTAGAAACCGTTACTCGGAAACCTCTGGTAAAGGCACGGGAGGCTGGGAAGAGGCTTAGCGGTTCCTGTGGCGATTTGTGAATTGTGGAGGAAGCTGTGGCGCTGCAATTACTTGTACTTAACGAGTCATCAGTATAAGTCATCAATAAATCAAGTCATCAATCCAAACTTCGTCCATAGTTACACATACACGTGACAGTACGTTTGCCTGCCTGCTCGCCCGCCCCCGGTGTGAATTAATTTGTCTGATTTCCTGCCTACCTGCCCAACTGAATATGTACATATCTACGCATCTACCAACCTACCCACCTACCTACTTACCTTCTTACCTTTACATGCCAATCCACCGATCCTTTCTGACTGATTTATAGGCCTATGTATAATTCCAGACACACTCGATTCGTTTATCGAGACTCATAAGTTGTGTCATATGCCTGGTTTTTCCAGCTACCACATTTAACCATGTTCCCAAGTGTATCAGCATTGACTGCAGAATAATATGAAGGAAAAATGTTTGATGGTTTTGTAAACAGCGGTAAACCCGTGGCAGAGGTCAAATTGTAGAGCTGGTCATTCTGCAAACACTTGAGTTATGAACCAAGGTGCTAATTTGTTGAGAGAGCTGTGCTAATTGGTTGGTAGTGTCAAACAGTGACCGTTATTGCCTTGTGTAGACCGAGTTCACTCAGACCAGTGCCTTCCTGAAATATTATTAATTTCTGCAAAACTCACAGCTAAAATGATGGGAGGTGGTAGGCGTACCTAGTAGAAAGATTGTTGTTTCAAAGTATAAAGGTTTCTAATTGGGTTCTCTGTGTTATTATAATCGTAAAGTTGAAGTTCCACGCACTCTAGACCAGCGATGGCCAACTGGCGGCCCGCGGGCCGGATACGGCCCGCGACTTGATTTACTCCGGCCCCCTGCCAAGTCTCAGGTTTATTTTCAAAAATCTTAACTTCACAGCTGTATTGGCATAGAATTCAGTTTTTAATAGGACGTTTCATTAGCTTACAGCATNAAAAAATGCTCTGGGGGTAGAAGTGATAGAAGGCAATAAAATCGATTGGTGAAATTTTCAGTATCGGCTTAATATTATTGGTGCAACGTAAAATTTAAATACATAGGTTTAAATGCACTGTTTTTATACGGGTTGTGACTGATTCAGTTTGGGGGGCAATACTCCCCGACCACTCTTCTGAAAGAAACACCGTATCTGGCCCCTGATGGTGTTCTATAAACTAAATTTGGCCCTCGAGATGTATTAGGTTGGCCAACGCTGCTCTAGACTATGTGACTCTATGATAAGCTTCTCCCTCCAGGGCAGAGTCTTGGTATTTGTTTGGCCGGAGACTGTGGCTCTATATCCGGTTTGGACGTAGCGGCGGTGTAACGAATGTTTACCCCCTGCTGCGTTGCGAACTTCAGCCGTCCATCCTATTTTCATCGCCTACATTTCAGTGCTGATATAGCGGGATAGCGACAGGCTACTGGCCGGACTGTCGGAGTTCGATTCCATGGAGGGACAAGGTTTCTCTCTTCTCCGTAGCATCCAGGCCATTTCTGGGCCTCACCCGCCTCTTAACCTTCACCACTCACCCCCATCTAGTGCCGAGGTCAAGAACGGCTCAGCTATACCTTTACTCCCCCCATACGTCTTCATGGCGTGGTGCACAGGGACACCTTTACCTATACAAATATATACAAGTATATCAATGTTTAACGCCTCTGTGTTAAGTGAAACTGATACACGTTTTATTTTCGAAAGATTCTTTTAAAATCTGAATGGAGTTGAAAACACCCGTTCTTCTTAGAGAACTTTGATCTTAGGTCGTAGCCTTATAGGCATTTCACAATGTGAAGCATTGGTTTTGATATATGAAATTTATTTTCTTGTAAGCTCTTGTAAAAGCACGTTTTTCGAACCACTTTTATAACTACAGTGGAAAAGAGCTTTACTCTTCTCCCGCGTGGTGCATGTACAGATGCAACAAAATAATACGAGTATTTTAAATTTAAGTATTTATAAAAATGATAAGATAAAAGAAAATATTTTTTGACAGAAATAACAATGTACTTATTTTATTTTCGATTATATTTTGAATGTGTGCTCTGTTTATAGATCGGCATTCAACCAGGATGTATTTCATCTGTTGCCATGTATGCTCAGACTTAGGGGAGACTAACTTTAGCTTATGACATTCTTTCCTTCAAACTTTCTAGCAATGTTCCTTTCGAGGCGTGTGTCCTTTATATAACCCAGCAGAAGAGAAATCTAATGAACTGAGACCGAGTCAAGTAGAAGACCATCAAGAACTGGACGTTCAGTGATTGCCACATGCTCACTCACTCACTCATGGAGATGAGCCCTTCTTGAGAAGCCACCGATTGTGCAGCTACTCAAGAATTTCCCAGCATTTTGTGAAATCCGAAGGTTCATTACCGTGTACACAAGAGCTCTCCACTGGTCCCTATCCTGAGCCAGATCAATCCAATACATACCACCCCATCCTATCTCTCTGAGATCCATTTTAATATTGTCCACCCACCTACCCCTTGGTCTTCCCAGTGGTCTCTTTCCTTCTGGCTTTCCCACCAATATAATATATGCATTCCTCTTCTCCCCATTCATGCTACATGCCCTGCCCACCTCATCCTCCTTGACTTGATCATTTTAATTATACTTGGAGAAGAATACAAGTCATGAAGCTCCTCATTGTGCAGTTTTCTCCAACCTCCTGTCACTTCTCCGGTCCAAATATTCTCAGCACCCTGTTCTCAAACACCCTCAGTCTATGTTCCTCCCTTACTGTCAGAGACCAATTTTCTCACCCATACAGAAAAATTTTATATTATTTATATTATAATTTTTATGTTTTTGGACAGCAGACGAGAAGACAAAAGGTTCTGGACTGAATGGTAGCAAGCATTACCTGAGTTCAGTCTCCTCTTAATTTCCGCCTGAATCAGGTTTTGATTTGTTATCGTCATTCCACAGCGTTGCAGAAATATGAAGTTGTGACATCTTGCCAAAAGATAAAGTCTTTTAAGAGGGATTCTGTGCCTCATATGGGTCTGTAAGAAGAAGGAAGGGAAGGAGGGGGAAAGAATTGCTGAGCATAATGTGTACGAGTAATTGGCATTCTCTAACTGAACCTTGTCATTCAAGAAGAAACAGGATATTATTTAGTGTGTGTTATATCCATCAATCACAATTTTTTATTCTCAGTAATTGATGTTTATTGAAATGTAATTATGCTACACGTTTTGGTCGTATAGACCATAATCAGGCGCTTCATAAACAATAATATGCATCACTATTTATGAAGCACCTGATGGTGGTCTAAATGACTGAAACATTTAGCATAGTAATTTTTCAATAAACATCAATTATTGAGCATAAAATGTGAATGAGAGATATACCACATACTAGTGATACAACAGGATGTCCAACATAAGAAAGAAAATGGGACATTATTTGCACAACTCCTCTCTTGAAGTGTGATTTCTTGCCCCGCAGGGATCTACTGGATATTCAGTTGATACTGATGTGTTCCAGCGAAGAGAAAATCACATATACTACAAAACTGATGATGTACAACAGTGAAGAGGAAACACCATCTCCATGTAAGCGACCAAGAACATGCAATAGTGTTACCACTTGGAACAAAGTAACTGTCCTCAAGCCTGAAAAGAAAGCAGTGCTCATAGGTAAGGATAAATTTTTGTCTGCTGTACCTTCTCGAAAAGGATAGGCTTATGGTATTAGCTTGACTGTTTGCGAGGGCTCACATATGTGTGTGCATGCATGTTTGTGTCTCCCATAGTAATAGGGTTATAGGCATTTAATGGCTTTTCATGAAACTTGTTGTGAACATCATGCCATAGGAGGGTATTACCATCAGTAATACCAAGATTATGGCTCTTCATACTTCTGAACTGAATGTGACACAACTGTCATTTATTGCAGGGTCATGATTGTTGTGTAGAATGTCTTGTAAAGAGTCTGCAGGACATACTTTGATACACATACAACAATAATATGCATATAAACATTGTATGAAGCATCCTTTATAAGATAAAAGCCACAAATACGGCTACTGTGTAAGATTTGCATTTGTGACTGACCAACTTTGAGATAATGCAAGCCGTTCAAATACAAAACTAATTTCTTTTTTGCAACAACATCCGTGTTGTAAAATCTCCTTCTGAAACATGAAATTTACAATTGAATATGCCACTCTACTGTGACGCAATGGAAACCTGTTCATTCCTGTAATTTCTAATTTTTTTATTCTTTTTCTTCATTTTGTGTTTCACGACACTATAAATTCCTGGCCTTCCACATCCTAAATCCTTTTTCAGTTGTAATACCAGCTTGCTAGGGGTGGTAGGCTGTACGTTTATGACACCAGAAATGTCTGACCACTCCAGTTCTATCCTTTATGATGTTCTGAAATATTTGATAGTGGACAGATGGTTACAGTTCATCAGACTGGCTTGCAATTCTGGAAATGTACTTCTCTCAAAATGCACTTCCAGTAATTCTTGATCCATTCAGAAACATTTATAGATTAGCAGTGTTTGTAATCATTGTCTTGTAAGCAATATTTCATATGAAGTTTCTAAATATTTTAGCTCCATTGGTTTAATAATTAAAGAGGAAATTAATTGAGAAAGCTTAAACTTTCATATACTTAGGGATAATGGGTGCCAACAGAAGATGCTTGCTTGCTTTTGTTTGTTGCTTGTACCCTTCAGCCTGGAAGGTTAAAGTAGTGTGATTCTCTAATACATTAATAAACTTCTACCATACAACATGGTGTCATATTGCATACTGTAATGCATTATAACAGAATAAATGATATATTAAGAAGGAATGGAAAACAAATGATGCAGGACATACTGCTGGAATTTCACATGTGGCTAGTACACCAGTACAGCAAATGCTGGACTGTGGGTAAAGCCAAGGAACAATTTCTTGAGGCAGCACACAGGAGATTACCAAGACCATTACTTGAACTAATGAGAAGAAATGATGTGTGAAATGAAATTATTTGAGAGTAAGAAAGATGCAAGTAACATGGCCCATGATATTGGTGAATACCATGAGAAGTGGAAGGTACATGTGCAGGGGATACCAGTGGATTGTTTACCCACAGGTGGAATGGAGTATAGATCCCAAGAACAAACAGGCTTGGGAAGACCTGGGAAAAGGTGGAAGGACCAGTAGCATGCTTTACTTCAGAATGGGAATCACTGTATCCATAACTGTTGAGAAAGCACTAATTATCACTGTTAAATGGAAACAAATGAAATTTTTGATTGGCCACCATGTCTTTGCCTCTAATGGCATACTAAATTGAATGAAAATTGATGAATTGGTTGAAAAGTTGAAATAGAAACGTGGACACATACGGTCAGTATGATGATCTTGTAAGTTCTTTGTTATCCTTGAGAAAGAATAGGCTAAAAATTGCCACAACTGAAAAAAAACATAGTCCTCTCTCCACGTATAAAATGAAAGTTAAAACATAATCTTCATCTTCATGGATTAGGCCATGCTTGGTTTGTTCNTGTTTGTTAATAACAAAATTAATTTTATGGCGTTCCAATAATTTCCTCTAATTTTTTTTTTTTTTGGGGGGGGGGAATTAGGCTATCTTCCATTCATAGAACATGATAATTCTACTTTGAATTTTATTATTTAGATTAGTTCTTCCCTAATTTTAGTATTTCTTATTTGACCCTTCCTTGTGTAGCCTGCTAAATTCCTCAAAAATTTCATTTATGCAATTTCAATTTTGGCTTCCTGTTCTTTGTTATAGTCCAAATTTCAGATCCATATATAAGTATAGGTACTACCGTAGCGGCCTCCATAGTCTAGGGGTAACGTTCCCACCTCATGACTCAAGGTACGCGGTTTCAAACCCGGCGGAGGTCGTGGAATTTTTAAGGGCAGAAAAAATTCAGGGAACAAGTCCTCCGAGAGGGACTTTAAGCCGTGGGTCCCGTGTCGTAGATTTACGGCACGTAAAAGAACCTCATGTCTCTAGGAGACCTCTGAGCTAAATTAGGCAAATGTTCCCGCCCAAGTAGTTTCCAATGCCTCTGGTAGATGGGGAAGGTATTAGGTACCACTGCCAGATGAGGACTGACCTCACTGACAGAAAGGGACTAATTATCAGATACCACTGCCAGTAGAGGGCCAACCTCGCTGGCAGAAAGGGGCTGATAACAGGCACCAGTACCAGTAGGGTATGAAGACAGTAGAAATTAAAGGGGGATGCACAATGGACCAATAACTGGTCTAAGTGCATGGGGAAACCCGCCTCCTTCAACAATGAATGAATGAATGAATGAATGAATACGTACCACCGTAGCTTTATATTTTATCTGTTCATATTGTGCTGCACATTTGGTTAAAAATACTCATTTTTATTTCCACATCTCTGTTCTGTGTTACTGAAATTGTATATCCTAAGTAATTACGACTTAGTATATGAAATTTCAGTAACAAACAACAGAGATTTAAGCTAAAAGAAAGCTAAAAAGTGTATACTAATTCTATGGGATCTAAGTGCTTTGCTCAGAATCTTAATAAACATTCTTTTGACAAAGTAGTGCAATCTATCATTCCTATTTAAAGACATTCCATCAACTGCATTAGTAGTTTATTCAGCACTGAATGAGATCAGGAGATAATTATGAATAATGAACTGGAAAGTTATGTTTCAAGATAGTATTCCAACATTTCTTTGGAGTGACCAAAGAAAACCACAGTGAATTTGTCATGTGAACTGGCACCCTGGTTAAATATCAGACATGTTACTTCTCAAAGAAACCTCAGGTGCACTAGCCTTGGCTCACCTGCTTGGTGTAATTAATCAAATGACGTTTTATGTGCGTGATCAAAATTCCAAGCAACACACAACTTTGTGAAAGAGAAGGCTGAGTGAAATGCTGCTGTATGCTGAACAATTCTTGTTGTAGAAATGTTTTCCTGTTTAAACTATTTACACTTTTGATAACTTTAATATTCCATACTGGTGTTAGCTATTTCCTTGCTACTCTTTTTCTGAGGTAGAATGGACATTGCCATATGAAGGATTTTCTGCCAAGTGTAAAAATATTTACTGCCATTTAATTCCTTGATAAGGATAATGCTAACACAACTTAAATCTTTTGTTATTATAGGAATTTTGGAAGCACCAAAGTTTGTGGACAAAGCTATTGTATCCTTGTCTGGAGCAATAACATACAAACTTAAACAGGAAGAAACTACAGGTGAATATTACCTTTTTGGTTTATCTTCTGCCAGGAATATTGAAATTTATTTTCGTGAGGCTACTTGGGAAACCTGGAGATAGATGAGAAGATAAATTTAAAATTAATTTGAAGAAATGGAGTGAAAGCATGGGCTGAATTTAGCTGGTTCAGAATATGGTTATGTAAAAGGGAGGAAATTTCTGAATATCTAAATGATTATCAGCTTCTTAAGAAGGGCTGTGTTCCACGGAGTTTTATATTATTTAGTGTCTCAGCAAATTTAGTTCATGCATCTTTTTTTACAGAACATCACATACCAGTTTCCCCTTTCCATTTCCGAGTGGAAGATTTTTCAAGAAGACTAGGATCTCCATTCACATCTGAAATTACAGGTTAGCAGTGTGTGTTTAGTGCCATTTCATGTGTACATCAGAATAACTTTACTTGTGCTTGATTCATTTTTCTGATTTAGCTCTTCTTTATGTACAGCACAAAGTAGCAGGTCATTTTAGATAAAGGGTGTCTGGATGAAAGGTATCGAAAATATAATCACTATATCTCGGAAAGAATTTATTATACACATTAATCGGTTACACAAGCGGCCTCCGTAGTCTAGAGGTAACGTTCCCACCTCATGACTTGTAGTACGCGGGTTCAAATACCCGGCGGAGGTCGTCGAATTTTTAAGGGCGGAAAAATTCAGGGAACAAGTCCTCCGGGAGGGACTTTAAGCCGTGGGTCCCGTGTCGTAGCTTTACAGCACGTAAAAGAACCTCATATCTCCAAAGGAGGTCACTGAGCCAAATTACGGACGTTTCCCGCCCAGCAACAGTCTCTAATACCTCTGGTAGATGGGGGAAGCATTATGGATACCTCTCAGCTAGTAGAGCTGGTCTCGCTGGCTGGGCGGGACTGATGGTAAGCACCAGTGCCGGTAGGATATAGAGACTGGTAGAAATCATAGAAGCAAGCACAATGGACCAATACAGGTCTAAGTACATGGGGAAACCGACCCTCTCCAATAACTAACTAACTAATCGGTTACACCATTACAAAAGGAAAATATCATAGTTTTTTCTGCATATATAACTTTCTCAATATATTTAAATGTGAGCTCCCTTGATGGTACAACAAATATCCAGACGATATTCGACCTCATTCCACATTGCTTGAAGCTCATTTATCTTGACCTGGTAGACAGTGTTCTTCACATAACTCACAAGAATAAATCCACTGGGGTTAGATCTGGCGACCTAAGAGACCAAGCTGTTGGTTCATCTCTGCCGATCCATGTCCTAGCCATCTCTCTGTCAAGGTGATTCCTAACATGGTGGAAGAAATGTGGCGGCGCTTGTGCGTAAGCTGGGCATGAAAAAAACTTTCAGAGTTTTCCCTTCCAATGACATAAACCGGATATGTATTTGACAATTAGTTTCCGAGATATACATTCTTTATTTTGGTTACCTTTCATCCAGACACCCGGTTGTTTCACCATAGACTTCATGCCATTCCTCGTTACTTAGAACACACAGTTTTATACTCTTAAAATCCAGTACCTGGGCAAGTTGCACAGATGAAATAATCAGAGTGTAACAACCAGTGCTTCCACAAATACTTGGAATATTCACATTCATAACCTCAGCACCAGATAGAGGTGAGTGGTCTGCTTCACATCCTTTCCCTTTTATGACTGGTGTCCATTGGATAGAAGGGGGAATAGGTCCAAGAACTGGTCTTTTCGTGGTAATGAAAAGGAGAATCTTCCTGTCTGAAACTGAACCCTAATAATCCACCTCATCAGTCACTTACTATCTGAGCTGTCCTGACATGNGTGTGGTTAAAATTACAGTGTAGGTGTATTTCAGTGTATAAATCTACAATAGAACAGTTTCAACTATAATAGGCTATGTACCGTACTTCAGAAGCTTTATAATGAAGAACCATTGGCCTGCATCACAAAAGGTAAGCTTAAGTAGCGTTTTATGGTGTAAAAAATTAACGATGTTAAATTTATACCGGTATATCTGGCTTGTATATGTGTACTTCGGTTTATCCGATGTTTTTGATTATCCGCGCCAAGTCTCCCCGCCATTACCGCGGATAATCGAGAGTCTACTGTATAGCATTATAGCATTTATGAAAGCAGTGACATAATTCCTTACATTGCTGCAATTTTCTGATAAACATGATGACTACATGCACCAGCTGTCAGGCAGCCCAGAAAAGCAGTGGGATATAACAGACACAATGCACTGAGCTGAAAAGCTCTCCAGGGTGTATCAAGTAGGAACAGAGAATGAGTCATGGAAAAGTGTTGGGAACACCGTTCAAGCAGTTAGTAATATGCTGTACATAAAAGGCCATTCCCATTTCGTGAAGAACAGCCTGGTCAGTCAGGTATATTTCCTAATCCAGGAATCCTTCACCAGTTACTGTCTTCCAGAGTTATATTGTAACGTGTTTGGAATAGGCACTTCCATGGTAACGCAATAACAGTGAGCCATTGCATAGACAATGCCGAAACAACAAACGCGTTTCGCCAGAGATGAACAACCGAAGACCCGTTACGTAACAGCGGACAGTAGAAACGAAACCGTGAGGAATGATGTCTGGTATCCAGGCCGCAGAACACCTACATAAGCCGAGAGCAACAGACAGCAAGAAGACAATCTTGGGATAGCCGCTGCCAGAGACAGTTGAGACGTCGTATTAGAGTATTGGGCCAGAAGTCAGGCGATACTGCAAGTGACAATAATTGTATGGTGTGTAAGTGTGAGTGTCTAATAAAGATTCGCTAAATCCGAGACCCACGTAAAGTTATTTGTCACGTGACATGCCCAACATGTGACAATACGATTTTATGTACCCACAGTTTGAATTGTATATTGACAAAAGAACTGATGGCTTGCATACTGAAAGATCCACATTTGCTGTGGCCAGAAGTGTAGCGAAGGAAAGCGGGCACATAGGCTTTGATGAATGTTAACAATGGCTGCCGTTCCCCAACCCCCAATTTTCGGTAAGCCTATGTGATCTTGCCAGCTGCAGTGTTTAGCACGATTCTAACTGCCACAGTTGATGAGGGATTGTTGTAATCATAGAACAATGTTGATGCCGTGTGTGAATAAGCGCCTCTTATATTATCATGAAAAAGTATGGGCTATACACTTTGTAATAAAAAAAAATCAAGTCTAGCAGATGATGTGTTGCTGTATCAGTCTTTATTAACCTAATAAATATGTACAAGTGATCCTCTAATATAGCCTTTGTAGGTAATTATGACACATAAGACATGCTTAAATCATCTGTTATACTTCTTAATTTGTGATAAGAGATAGCTTTGAAAGAAAGTGAGCATTCATGTTTATAATTCTAATAAGAAAATGCACTCTTAGCCTGGGACACATAATTAAATTTTCTTACACAGAAATTTATTAACGAAATCTCTGAGGCCAGGGGTTCCATGGAACAGTGTTTGCAAATTACCATTTCAAACAGTTATTATTAACTAGTATATGATGTCCTTTTTTTATTTTCAGAGGCAGATCAACTTTGTGTTTTGGTGACCAGCTATATTGTTACATTACCTGTTGTTTTTATATCAAATTTTGAACCTTCACTCCGAAAGTTACTTATATATGAGCTGAAGTTCAGCGAGTTTCCTGTCATAGGATGCCTCTTCCATAAGGGCACCTTGTTTTTGGAGCTTGCTGGTATCATGCTGCATATGGAGACAGTATCAGATCTGAAGTACAACCTTACAGTTTGTGCAAGGTAATAAAGATAGCATGTTGGGATTTCTTCTCTTCCTGGACTATAGAATATTGCAGCATACTGGGTGTGAACTAATAACTACGCAGAAACACACACAAAATTACATGGATCCAAAGTTAGACAAAAATGACATACAATGTGGCTACAGTTTGCTGTAAGAATGGCTGTTGCAAGCACACACCTGAAATGCAGCTTACAGTTTCTTTCAGAGATGATCTGATTTGTGAAACTTTGTGTGATGTGTCTGAAAGGAAAGAAAGGAATGTCAATAAATAGTTCTCAGGTAAAGATTTTGTGACATGATGGCTAAAAACCAGAATAGCAGAGCCAGAAGGGCAATGGCTGGTAAGAAACAAACCCATCCTCTCATCAGAGAGAATCTTTCCTAAGGGCTATGACCACAAAGGTTCAGTTGCAAAAAATAATTTCTGTTTGTAAGCCTCAAGGGGCTTGGCAGTAAACTACTAGTCATAAAGTAACTGGCTCTGACTCTGACCAAGTTCATGAGTTAGTTATGAGATGGTTGCTGTCTGGTAAGGTCATGAGCAGGGAAGTTGAAGAATCTCCGCTCTTATGAGCTGTTACCAAGCAACAGCTAGTGAAGACACAGAAGACTTTATGTTTGCTGTAGTTACGGTAATATTTAGAGTGTGTAAATTAGTGAGACAGAGTTGCTTTTATTTGTGAGTTATGGTGTTCAATAAATCCAGTTATCAGTCAAGATTCCACATATAGTAACTAACACATGACAATACTTTGGATGGAGTTTGATTAATCTCATCCTCAAGGAAAGTGTTTGTGGTATGGTGAAGTTTGATAATTGCTTATCATAGCTTAATGAAATTTTGAGAAGAGCTTATTATGGCATAATGAAATCTGAAAATTGCTTATTATGAGTGATGAAGTTTGAGAACCGCTGATTATGGTGTGATGATGTTTTAGAATCATTTGTTACAGTATGATGAAGTTTGACAGTTGCTGATTGGTTTGAGGAAATTAAAAAATAATAAGGCTCCTGGAGAAGACAGAATAAATTCAGATCTATTTAATTATGCTGGTAGATTATTTCAGAAAAGCTTTCTGCAGTCCCTTAATACTATCTGGTATGATGGCACACTGTCGTAAGCTGGAGGAAAGCCCTTTTGGTACCATTAAATTAAATGTGAGGTATAGAATGTAAACAAAATTAAAGATGTATTGAAGAGATCTGAAATTCTGATAATATCAGCATGAGGTTATGTTCTATTATAGGGATGTCCAGCAGGTGTACCTATTGGCTCACTGCATGTACGGTGTGTTGTCTGCGCCACATATGATCCTGTATCCACCACATATGCAGGCAAAGTCCCTGCATGATGGTTTGAACCTGAATTTGAAGCATCTGCAGCAGGAGTTCAGGCTAGTACTGGAGCAGCTGAAACAGTATGTGACAGGACATCATAAGTCTGAGATCTGCATGTCAATGGAAGAGTACTCCAGGTTCCGATCACAACTCTCAAAACTAGAGATGAATACAGACACAGCTTTTGTGTGAGACAGATTGTTACAAGTGTATAATATATGCTAAAATGATAAAATTAAATGTAACTATACTTCAAATGGCATATGTATGAATGTAATTAATCATGGTGTTATATTAGCAAGTTCATTTAAAGCGGCCTCCGTAGTCTAGGGGTAACGTTTCCACCTCATGACTCAAGGTATGTGGGTTCAAGCACGGCAGAGGTCACTGAATTTTTAAGGGCAGGAAAATTCAGGGAACAAGTCCTCCAGGAGGGACTTTAAGCCGTGGGTCCCGTGTCGTAGATTTATGGCACGTAAAAGATCCTCATGTCTCTAGGAGACCTCTGAGCAAAATTAGGCAACAGTTTCCCACCCAAGTAGTTTCCAGTGCCTCTGGTAGATGGGGGAAATGTCAGGTACCGACAGCCGATGTTGTTGGCTGAACAGGGCTGATAGCACGCACCAGTACCGGTAGGGTGTGACGACAGTAGAAATTAAGGGAGGACGCACAATGGACCAATAACTGGTCTAAGTGCATGGGGAAACACACCTCCTCTAATAATAATAATAATAATAAAGTTCATTTAATGTACATTCTGTCAAATAAATGTTTATTGGTTATTTTAACACAATAGGGTGCAATATACTGATATAGACTGGAGAGATTCATTAGCAGAATAGAAAATGCTGTAGATGAGAAAAAGAATTCATCTTTTCAAGTAACGAAATATTTAGTTAAACAGGAAATAAATGGGCAAGGCATAAAGAAAAGTAATAAGGAACAGTAGATAGAATATTACAAAGCTATGTGTATTGTTGTATGACTCAGATTATATAGTAAATAAAATAGATATAAAATATAGAGAAAATCGGTACAGAAGCAGCTATGATATTTGAAGAAATAGTAATAGTACGAGGCTTGTCCACAAAGTAAGTTTCCCTGGGGCCGTTTACAGAAACAAAACACAGTTTCATGGAAATATTTATTGCAACAGATACAGCAAGTGTTAAGCTATTTTTCAACATCATCGCCACCGGAATTGAGACATTTGTCATACCGTGGGACCAACTTTTGAATACCTATTTATGCCACATCCATTAACAACAAAATTGCTGTAATCCTTCCCATTATGATGGCTGCAACATTCATGAACATGGATTGTCACATGTGTCTGTGTAACCAGGCATTTTCAGCATCTTCCATAACCTGTTTATCTCCATGTCTACCAAGGTATGTACTCACAAAGTTTCATTTTTATCAGTAAATTGTTGGATGATAATTAATTTGGGACCTTCTATGAGAGAATCATCTTGTGTACCTGTACTCAGAAATGCCAACATGATAACCATGAAAATTAATGATGTACCAAAATACTAATATTCAAAGAGGATCTGCAAGTTTTGTATGGCATTATATTTTTAAAAGTATGTAACTTTGATCCTGGTATTCCTTTGTGAAAACTGAAAATAAAAATGTTCAAATATAACTACTGCTCATGTTAACACCTACCTTGAGTTTGGTTCCTTCTTCTTCCCTTGTGTTATTGTAGTTCTCACAGTACAGCTGGTTGTAGCCATAGTCTAATCAGTAAAAACACAGGACTTTTCTGAAAGTTAACATTATTTTAAGTGTAGGACGTTTGAGGATTTGCAAGGAAAAGGTGTTAGTTACAGCTATCTTAATGCATGATTCAGTGAGCATAACAGCTTCTCACATAACAACATAGCAATTTTCATTCAGAATAGTATCTCGTGATTAAAGTGAAACACAGTATTTTTGTACCCACAAAAGAATTGCCAGCTGAAAATGGAAACTGATTCTACAAATAGCTGTCGGCAACATAAAGGTTTCTCAGGCCATGTCAGCTGTGTCAGTGTGGACAGTCTGATGTTTCAGAGACTGTCACTGCCTCCAACATCAGGGGCTGATGTAATAAGTATTATGTTCACACACTATATTTATACACAGAGAGTTGTGTCATCTGCTGCAGCCTGGACCTCATGGGGCACAGTGAGCAGAATGAGTTTGGTCAATCATCAGAATTCATGGTTGCTTGTCTTTGGACCAATGGTGACAGATGACTAACCCACTGTTCCCCATGCTATCTGCAGTGGAACAGGTCATCACTATCAGACTCCACCCACAGTTCTACATGCAGTCTGGGCTGGAGCAGACATGAGCTCTGAATAAATACAGCGTGCAAACATAACACTCATGATAGCAACCCCTCATGATCGAAAGAGAGACAGTCTCTGAAATGTCTGACACTCCACATTGATGTCAATGATCACCAAAGAAAACTTAACTGCATACTATCGCCATGAAAGCTTCAAAACATATTATCACCATTCTGAGTGACTATCGATGGGGTTTATTGGATTTATTGACCACTGTAACACACAACTTGTGACTACACTTAATTATAGTGCCATCACTATCTCCACACTTTACAAATCACACTGGTATTTATAATGCCCATAATTTGGTTCTAGTTCAAGGACTGCAGACTTTCGTGCGAAGATGTAGCCTATGTATTCTATTACAACAGTTGATGCGTCCCAGGGAGTTTTATAGGCATTTATAAACCAGGGCCCAGAAATAATACTACCTTACGAAGTCCGTGGTTGGAACTATTAGGAATAATAGACTTATAATACGAATCCCCAACTGGAAGAATGGGAAGATGTCACAGATTTTGCCAGGTATCAATCGACGAAACACAAGTGTGTGAGGGACGGTTTATTGCAAATTGTATAGTTGGATCCCTTAATAAGAATGAACAATCTACTCCATATCTTCGTGCGGTAAATGAATTCAAAACCACAAATAGCTCCGCAGTTTCCGAATTTTTTATCAATTCAATGAATTTACTATGGCCGAATGGCATTCAGTATGAGCGTGTATTGCTCTTTGTGACTGATGCAACAAGTTATATGTTGAAAGCCGGTACTGCTCTTAAAGTTATATTTCCAAATATGACACATTTGACTTGTCTTGCCCATGGTTTGCACCATGTTGCAGAAACAATTCATGTAAATTTCCTGCTTGTTAACAAGTTGGTGTTTTCTATGAAGAAGGTATTTGTTAAAGCACCATACAGAAAACAAGCCTTTAAAGCAGTAGCACCGAGCGTTCCACTTCCGCCAGAACCAATTTTAATGCGCTGGGGAATGTGGCTGTGTACAGCGAGTTTTTATACCAAACATTTAGAAACAGGAATGTCGTGAATATATTTGATCCCAAAAGTGCAGCATCANTTGCAGATTTACTTATACTTTTTCTTCAACCCTGAAGATGGGGGCGATACGTTCCTCCGAAACGTCGGTTAACACCACATATACACGGTGCCAAATCCCAGAAGACTGCTTTCTTCATAGTCACCGCCGTGAAAGCCTCAAATCTTACAATAGCAATACTGTTTAAGATATTTATGAACTATCCACAGAAGTATGAAGATTTCAAATACTCTTGTTATTGCACTTATTCTGGGATAAGCTTTAACGAAAATATACGTGACATCACATTAAAAAAATCGTTTTCCTCCCTGTTGTAAAAAAACGTTAAATGGTCGATGCATTGAAAGATTATTTTTTGTATGTTTATTTTGTTNATCACTAACAGTGGAGCAAATAGCGGCTTTGGTACATGCGCCCCTAAGTTCCTGTCAGGTGGAAAGAAGTTTTTGCCGCTATAAGGCCATCATACAAGACAATAGGGGGCGACTAACTCTGGAAAACCTAAAACAATTAGTAATTGTGAATTGCAACAGAAGAGAAGTCGAAAGTTCGGAGAGCTAAATGTGAGTTCCATGGGGTTTTTTAAATTTGTAATGAAATATGTTGGCTTTGTTGCATGATTTGTACTTAAGCATAGCTTCTTATTGCAAGTGAATCATTCAGTGATTACGTAAAATGAACTTAAATATTGATTTGTTGGTCTTAAAATAATGTAAAATCAATTTTAATATATGGTATAAATTTTTATGTGCATATTTCGGAAGTTTTTCATGCATAAATGCATACATATTTATGGGATTATTAGGGCATAAGAATCTGGTCCCTAGTGATGAGGTAAATTTGTATTGCAGATAGGGAAATTCAATCAAACAGGTTCTACGGTCACAGACTTTTTCGACTGTTTTGTGGAGTTGCCTAGAATCTTAAATATCGCAACTTGAAAACCAATGAAATTGTAAATTGAGTACTTCGCGGTATTTCGTTTGCGCAGTTGGCGTACGTTTTGTGCCGGGAATAGTTTCGGATGATGGTTTTGATGTTTTGTTATCAACAGTTCGCAGGTTCGTAGTGACAAATGGCTGAGATGGAAAACTATGGGAACGGTGAGAGCGAGCAAGTTAAATATGTAACAGAAGAATACCGAAATCTGCTTCACGAAGCAATGTTACTAAGTGAGTATATATGATACAGGTGTTCAAACATCTTGGAAACAGAAGCGAGATGGAATTTTTCTCCGTCGTCGTAAGAACAGTTTGCAGTATTTTGAATCATTAAACACAATAGAATCCGATATTTTAAAAGCTGGGGCAAATTTGTGAAAACATGAAACAAATATTGTACAGCAGAAGCAGGCCCATCGACGATGATAAATGCTAACGTTATAAAGATTCGAAAATTTGTAGCAAATTCCGTATTTTATAGTAATTGCAGAAAGAATTGTCAGTGATATGAAGAACTCAAAGAAGTCAGCACTTGTGCCCATAGTTTGGATGCTGTTAGGTGGCCAACGAATTATGTCAGCTCTTCCAGCCCATGAAACCAGATCACAAAATCAACTTTACAGAACCAGCAGAGGGTCTATATGTACTGCCATGTTAAATTTTCGTACCTGAAGATACTGGGAATTAAAGGGTGGGAGTCAGTAGTGAACTCATGGTCACACTGGCTGTTTATCATGAAACCAGAAGTGTGAAGACATTAGGACATGGCTTAAAAGTCTCATGTTTAATTATTTATTTATTTTTAGTTTATTTAACAACCCTGTCAGTAACAGACTTTACAGCGATGAATAATTGAATAACATTGAATAATGAATTGGAAAGAATGTGGAAGGAAGTAATGAAATTTGCCTGAAGAGACTGAAAAATCTCACAGGAAATACCCATCAGGATAAGTGGTGTCTTGGCCGATATTTGAACCAGGCATTTCCTGAATACAAGTCAGACTTACACAGTAGGCATATGTTGCCTTCATCACAGTGTTGTCTGAGGAGATTTAGTGCCCCCATAATTGGCACCCTAGTGAGGAGTGAGACAAAAATGAAGCTGATGAGGATGTCCTTTGACTTGACACACAGTGTGGCCATCTGTGTAGGTAAAATCCTCAGAATATTTCACAGTGTGCTGGAAATTAGCCATGTGCAATTTCAGAAGTTCTTGGTGTTTGTAGGTTGTATGTAAGCAAATCTGTCGGGGTTTTTTGGTGCCTAGATTTCTTCTTAGTTATGTACATCAGTGTCCTCTTCCACATCCCTGGCTCTGAATGGCCACTCCTTCTGTTGCCCATTTTTCTCACATCTTCTGTATACTTGGCCACTTTCCTCACTTGACAGTATGCAGTATGTGCCTTCAAAATACTGGTACCCACCTAAGAAACTACGTTTTGTCATAACTGAGAAGACCACAGTATGAGCTATTTTGGTTCTTCAGTTGATGTGAAATAAGTTAACATAGTATTGTATTGTATTTTATTTTCATCCATTTTGCTACATAGTAACACTTGGACAAGGCATTCGGCAATACAAGAAAACAAATCTACAAAGTTACTACAAAGCATACTACCAGCATTTGTTACAATCATAAGCAATATATAAATACAACTTTTAAAAAAATACACAAACTACTATATACAGCGCATGAATGGCTATGACATCCAAACATAAGTACTTGCACCATCCACTTTTTTATTAAAACTTAACAAATTCATTTATCGTATAAAAAGAATGTTTCAATAAAAATGATTTTAAGTCTTTAAACCCACCTAGTTTTTTGTTTTGTTTGGCACCTTACTATACAATTCTATCCCCATATTTACCACACTTTTTTAAATAATGTAGTTCTGCAGAATTGAACATGAAAATCCTTGTTTATTCTTGTATTATAACTATGAATATTTATATTTTGGATCAAATCTGATTTGTGCTTTTTTATGTAACATAACACCTCTGAGACATATAAAGAAGTGGCTGTGAGGATGCCATAATCTGTAAAAATTTGCCTGCATGACTCTTGTTCACCAAGTCCACTAATTATTTGCAACACCCTCTTCTGCATTTTAATACTGATGGTGGTATTAGAGAAAATAAATTGTTTTACTAGGAATAGGTTAATTGTTAATTTTAGAAGATTATAAAAGAGAAGAATGGAAGTTCATTAAATTCAGAGAAAGTCGTGTGGCAAATCTAATCTTCAAATGGAATTATGAAGGGCTGGCAAAATAAAAGAGATATTTTTTAACGTGGACTAATCTTGACAGCTAATGTGTTTTCACAGTGTACACTCTTAGAAACCAAGTGCAGAAGGGAAATGGGATTAGAGCATTTTTAATTTAAAAATTCAAAGACTTTTGATAAGGTGAATTCTAGCCTGAAGATAGAGGTAGCAGATTCCTCTAAAGGTGTTTGCGCTAGTGTTCTATCTTCTGAGATTTAATGCTGTATAGTCTGCTGAAAGTCAGCAGGCAGCTCAGCTTGCTGTCTGCTTCATGTTGATTTCATGCTTAGCTTACCCTTTGACCCTGAAGATGGAGACAACAAGTTGTTCCAAAACATCTTTTTAATTTAATAAGAGTACACAGTGTTACACGAGTAACCCTTCATAACCACTGCTGTGAGATTCTAAAATTTCAATCAAATTTTTAATTTTTCAATCACAGATGAGGAAAGCATTTTAACAAGAACCAAGTGTTTAGTAAGTAATTGTTATTTATAAGAAATCCCAAGCTGGTATTGAAAATAGTTTGGCACTTCATAAATGTTTGTAGTTGTTCTGGTGCATGTTTTCCTGAGTAGGGCTTATAAGCACGGAGCAGAAATTAAAAAGTTTTGTTCATCCTAAAAGAGAAGCCTAAAGCCTTTTTTTATTATTATTATTAGTAGATGAGAATTTAGCCCATGAAGGATCCCTTTTCCCAATAACAATTGATGATTTCTTTGCAGTGAGTTATTTTCTTAGAAGAAAATGTAAGTTTGTTCCATGCTTTTGTTACAGTTCCCTTAACATTTAGTGTTGCTTTATATTTCTTACTACTTTATACTGGGCTATACTGTATGAACAATCTACACACTGCTGGAGGCTGAGTAAATAGTGGAAAATATATTGTCATGTGTTGGGAGTATAACGCGACAAATAACTTTACGCCATATTGGATATAGCAATTTCACACTATGTCTTACTTTTTGGACTTAAGTGGCCTCCGCAGTCTAGGGGTAATGTTCCCACCTCATGACTCAAGGTACGCGGGTTCAAATACGGCAGAGGTGGAATTTTTAAGGGCAGAAAAATTCAGGGAACAAGTCCTCCGGGAGGGACTTTAAGCCGTGTGTCCCGTATCGTAGATTTACAGCACGTAAAAGATCCTCATGTATCTAGGAGACCTCTGAGCAAAATTAGGCAAGTTTCCTGCCCAAGTAGTTTCCAATTCCTCCAGTAGATGGGGAAGTATCGGGGACCACTGCCAGAGAGGGCCGACCTCGCTGGCAGAACGGGGCTGATAGCGAGCACCAGTACTGGAAGGGCATGGCGACTAGTTAGAATAATTAAAGGGGGACGCACAATAGATCAACAAATGGTCGCAGTGCATGGGGAAACCCACCCCCTCCAAATAATAATAATAATACTTTTTGGACTTGCATTCTCTTTTAAGATACCTGTGTTCTCTTATTTTCACAGATGAAGATGACAAAACAGGAAGAGAGAACATTCAGCATATTTCTTCTCTCATGTGCAAAGCCGATCACCTCATCAAAGATGGTGAGTCATAATACAGGCATACATTGTGACAAGTTAAAAATAATTACATTACATTGCATTGCATTCCATAGATCCATAGTTAGTCAAAATGACTGTAAGATGTGGAATATGTCATATAAATACAAAACAATATACAGAACCAATGGAGTTCTCACACAAGAGAAACCAAGAATACACAGTGACTACACACAAGGCTATTTAAAGATACATAAGTTATTTTCTAGACAATAGGTATTCATCAACAGAGTAGAATGAATGTGTATTTAAGTATCGTTTCAGTGCTATTTTAAATCATGCCTTTTCATTCATAAGACCTTTGAGATCAGATGGCAGTTTATTAAAAATGTTGATCCCAGCATAATATGCTCTTTTCTGAAAGCATGAGAGGTTAGCAGTTGGTTTATGAAGACAGTGTTTGTGTCTTGTGTTAACACTGTACATCCTCATTCATCTGAAAATGTTCTTCATTATTTGTAATGAAGTTTATTAATGAATATATATACGATGGGGTACCCAAAAGAAACCAAACTAATTTTTTTGTGGGCAGAGCTTTTGTAGTACTGTGTTTTCCCGCTATGAGCGCATAGAGCTAACATTCCTGAGTCGATAAGCCGACTACCGTTGCTTCAGAAGGTAAGGACTAGTTTCGGTAGAGTTTATAGTGACAACTGTTTTGTGTGATCGTCGTTTTTGCAATGGCTGATTTTCGTGAACAGCGTGCGGCAGTGAAATTCAGCTTTTTGCTCAGGAAAAGTGGAACAGAAACTCTTGAAATGTTAAAAATGGCATACAAGGACGATGCTATGGGGAAAACTCAAGTGTTTGAGTGGTTTTCCCGTTTCAAAAATGGTGAAATGTCAATTGATGACAAACCTCATTCTGGTCGGCCTTCCACGGCCCGAACACATGAAAATGTTGAAAAAATTCGTGAAATCATCAAGGAAGATCTACTCGGACTATTGAAGAAATTGTGGAGCTGTCGGGAGTGACTTGGAGCTCAGTTCAGCGAATTTTGACAGAAGATTTGGGAATGAAAAGGGTGGCTGCGAAATTCGTGCCACGACTGCTGACTGCTGAACAAAAACAAGGTCGCGTGGAAGCATGCTGTGCTTTGAAAGAAGAGTCCCGAAATGATCAAAACTTTTTTTTGTTTCCTCGAATGAAAAGAGACATGAAAGGAAAGCGTTTTGCTGATGTTGCTGAGGTGAAGGAAAAAACGACGGAGGCGCTGTCAAGCATCTCAAAAGATGAATTTAGACAATGTTTTGAAAAATGGAATAAAAGAGTAGACAAGTGTATTAGTGTAAGTGGAGAGTACTTTGAAGGGGATTGAAGGTTTGTGCTTAAAATTTGAATAAATAAGTTTAAAAAAAATAAGTTCGGTTTCACAAGGAAAAGTTAAGATCTGTAGTCTCTTAAATAGATCTCTGCAGGAATTACGGGATTTGACACCCATCATGATTCTAACAATTTTCTTTTGCAATGTAAATACCTTTTTACTGTCAGATGAATTACCCCAGAAAATTATTCCACGCTTCATTAAAGAGTGAAAAAAAGCAAAATAGATTGATTTGAGAGTGTCAGTGTTACTAATTTGTAACAAGAATCTAACTGCATAACATGCTCTACTTAACTTTGGAATCAATTGATCGATATGGTTTTTCCAGTTTAAATGATTATGAATTTGCAAGCCAAGGAATTTTGTGTTTACTCCCTCTTCTATATATTTATCATTTTCTTTTATGTTTAATGGATATTGTGGTGAGTTTTTTCTTATAAATTCTAGGTCCAAGGACAGCTTATTTGCAGAAAACCATTTACTCATTTGCATAATAACCTTGCTTGATAACATGCAGAAATCATCTAAATTTTCCCTAGAAATTATAACACTAGTGTCATCTGCAAATATTATACGTATTGATGAGGTCCTTAGTGTAGGAGGGAGGTCGTTTATATAAATTATGAAAAGCAAAGGCCCAAAAATTGACCCCCGTGGAACTCCATGTTTTATTATTCCCCAGTTTGAGTAGGTACTTTGGATTGAATTTGATGGTTTTATTTCAGTCTTTTGTTTTCTATCTGTTAGGTAGGATCTGAACCAACTTAACATTGTTCCTATATACACTAGTGAATGAATTTGCCGGTTGTTATTTCATGGAAATTGTTCTGCTGTAATGAAGATTGTTCTGTGCCTATAACAGGCATACAGTATTCTTCATTTTCAATTAGGATTTTGACCTTCAATAATCTAGTATCTTTCCATAAATTATTTGCTCTAAAAATCATTATGATTATATTGGTTTTGCTTGTTATGTCTCAAGTTTATCTTAAATATAATTTTGGGCGTTCTTCTGTCACTGTTAGATGACAGACATTTTTTATTGAATTTCTGTAAGTCATTATCATAACAACGAGCAGGCTTGCATAAGTTTGATATAACTGAGGAATAACCTCAGAAACTTGGAGCTGGTATAAAATGCAAAATACCTCAGGTAAGAAATCGGCTCGGGATGTACTGACTTCGCTCGCTTGGAAACTGGGATCGTGGGTTCGAATCCCACTCAGGGCATGGATGTTTAGTTTGTGCTTGTGCGTTTTTCTGTATTTGTGTACAAGTAGAGGCCTTGCGACGAGCTGATCACCCACCCAAGTTGTCCTACCGAATGTGTAAGATCTAGAAAAACTGAAGTGAACGGAGAAGTTCATGGAGTAAGGCCTAGGCCCACTAGGGATGTAGTGCCAAGGGGGGGGGAACAAGAAATCGGCTCATTTTTATAACCAAGAGAAAAATTGAAACATCTGCATATAAATAACAGCCAGTTCCTGCTGTGCCCAAGGAAATCCAACTTTCCTTTGCTAGAACATATGGAAAATGTAAACTGCATTCTGTCTTTGCTAGGATATGAGGGGGGGGGGAGGAAGCCATCTTTATCCATAGCTGGGATGCAGGCCAAGGAGAGGCAGTAGAATGGAGCAATAAAGGTGCCGGGAAGTAACACAGGAGAAGGGAGGGAAGGAAATAAAGATATGCAAGGGATAAAGGGATATACGAATGTGTGTGAAGGAACTGTTTTACCCAAAAGGTGGGGAAGGAAGGAAGGAAGGTGAATATGAATCATGACAGGATGGATAAATGAAAGGGATTGGAAAGCAGTAAGAGAGAAAGGAAAGAAGGAAATCAAGATATGAAAGAGGTAGAGGAACTAAAGAAAGAAGTGCTAGTAATAGTATACTCATAATAAGGAAAAAAAAATTGAAGGCATTTGAGAAAATTATGTGTGTAATTATGTGCTGGTGTCCAGAATATGTACAAGCCTGACGATGTTTGTTGTTATGACGATGCATTTTTATCAGAACAGTTATGTTTTCTTCTTCTGTGAGATGGCTATGTTGTAATCATGAAGTACCTCTAGTCACTACATGCTGCTGTCAGCTTGCCATATCGCCAGCAGCAGAAGGCATGGAAATATCTCTTCTGTTACCCTGTTTGTGGTTTAGCTACTTGCCATATAGCCAGCAGCAGAAGGCATGGAAATATCTCTTCTGTTACCCTGTTTGTGGTTTAGCTACTTGCCATATAGCCAGCAGCAGAAGGCATGGAAATATCTCTTCTGTTACCCTGTTTGTGGTTTAGCTACTTGCCATATAGCCAGCAGCAGAAGGCATGGAAATATCTCTTCTGTTACCCTGTTTGTGGTTGAGCTAGCAGAATTACATCAGAGGAGTCTGACCAACTGGCAACATGAAATATTCAAGAAAAATGGTGTGGCTGGGTGAGAGGAGAAGAAAATTAATTCCTTTGTCATGGCAAAGACTTGTGGAACCTTTTATGTATTTATAAACTATCCTGATATGTAAATAAGACCGAAAATTTTGTGACAATACAAATATTGAGTTTTCGGACATTACCCATCATCCTATTTTTATTTAAAACACAATGTTTTGGAGGCTGGATTCTTTCTCTGTCTTCAGGTAAAACATAGTCAACTTTTACATGAAGACAGAGACAGAATCCAGTCTCCAAAATGTTGTGCTTTAAATAAAAAACAGGACAATGGATAATGTCCAGAAACTTAATATCTGTATNCGTCGAAAGACCATTGACCAAATTTCTGAGGAAACGACCATCTGGTCGGCCATCTCACTAATCGCCAAAGGGTTGAAACAGGAACGCACAGAGCACCACAGACAATCCACTTAACTCAGACTGACGCCAGCTCACTAACAGTCGCGGGAGACCCCCAGCTAACACCACCTAGCAGCACAACTCGTAACTAAAAAGCATGCTCGCGCAACAGGTTGTTTCCGGTTATTTTTGGGTCCCCCTTCGTATTCTGATATATCTTTCCTGCACCTAAATGTGCATACCCATGTACAATAATTTGAGTGTTATGTGATTTGTCTTCATGTTACAGTGCAGAATCTGAATAATACAATAGGTCTACTTGATGCAAAAGTTATCAGTATTGGCTCCAGTGTTTTGAAGCGAACTGCTGAAGCTGTAAATGCAAATCTGTTTTCTTTTACTGCAGAAGAATACAGTGACAATATAGTAAGTTGATGATTCTGTGATCTACTTTCCTTCAGTTTATAATGAAAGGTAGGCTGGTATCACATTTGTTTGCCCATATGCACATAATAACTTTTGAACCATTAGATAACATTATTTATGAAAGCTGACATGAACAGCACCCATCACCCCACCTTTATACTTTTAATTTTCTACCATCAATAATATCAGTAAGGTGGCTGTACAAAATTGTGAAGTTGATTCATCACTTAATGTAGTGTATCAGAATGTGACTTGTTAAGAATTTTTCCTGTAGAATATGAAACAACATTATGCTTACATAGAAACTGTATTCATCTTTTGGTTAGATTATCATTACTATTGAACCACTATAGCCACACATGCGAAATTTGGTGTCAACATAGATCACAAACATCATCATCATCATCATCATCATCATCATCATCAGTAATCTGTCAGACGACAGGTCCACAGTCTCTTTCAAAACAATTCCTCCACTTAATGCGATGTAGAGCTTTCTCCTTCAAATGACAGTATCCTCTTCTGTCCCCAAGGTCATCCAGCATCTTCTTACGTCTTCTTCCTCGTCTTCTTGTCACTTCTATCTGCCCATCTATCTTTCCTTCGATAGCTTCTTTTAGAAGGCAGTTTCTGCGTAAAACATGACCAATCCAATTAGCCTTCCGTTTTCTTATTTCATGTAGGATATTCCTCTGCTCACTGACTCTAATTAACACTTCTTCATTTCTCACATAATCGGTCCAACTGATCTTCTCCATTCTTCTCCAACACCACATTTCAAAACTTTCCAGATGTTTCTGATCTAGATCACAAACATACCTACAAATTTTTAATGAAACACTCATTTATGTTAACAAATGAACATGGATACAGTTTGAAAGTTTGAGGTTAAGTCTGACAAAGGGTGAGAGGCATCTACTCTATGGGGTCTGTTAGAAAGAGCCAATGTCATTCTGATGGACCCCACAAAGTAGGTGCCTCTTATCCTTTCGCCTGAGGATGGAAACATGCAGTTTCTGAAATGTTAGGTTCTTTAGAATATTAGGTGATGGACAAAGTTCCAAATCTCTGTAATCCAAAGTGTTATGTACCATCATCATAAACCTTTAGGATTGGCTTAAGATTGGGCCCCATTCAAATGGTATGAACACAGAGGATGGCTTATGCATATGCAAATCATGGGAACCATTGATCTGCTCCATGAAGGTACATAAGAAGCCTCCTTCATAGTTTTTCTGCAATAGCTTGTTCCTCTCATTGCAGCTTTTCCCACAGCTGCTTCCTCCTTTATTTCCCCACTATGTTGCCTACAGCTGCTGTTACTGTACTTCCCATTGGTCACTCATGGAACTTTTCTCTTGTGTTCTCCTTCTCACCACTTTTGCAAATACAGCCCTTACCTGGACCGACAATAGTAACTCTTCTCCTTGCTGCTGTTGGTTCTCTGTCGGCTCCTTTATAGGCCTATATATGACCCAATTTTTCTTCATGCACCTCACACTGCTTGCTTCATGCTGGTTTCATGGCTTACTCTTTGACATTGAAGATGGAGGCAGTAAATGCCTCTGATACATGAGAGAAATTCTACCAAGATACATGTTATCACATCACAGAAGATAGATCTCTTCATAGTCACTGCCATGAGAACCTCAAACTTCTTCCTTCTGATTCATGCAGATGCACTATTTCGAGCTTACAAGACCTTGAAGAAATAAGAATAGCTTATTGACAGAATGATTACATGGACAAAAGAAGGTTGGAACCTGATCCTTTCAGGCTAAGATTGATCTTGCTGGGCAAGCATAACAGAAGTCTCTGTAGACCATTAAAGTATCATAACTTCTGTAGGCTGGCTTCAGATAAAGGGTATTCTAGTGATTTAATGTAACATACAGCCCCTAAAGGCTAAAGGAAACAGAGAATGAACTACTTGTGATTCTGAGGGTCACATGTACCCTGCAGGCCATGTTGAATGTATCTGTACAAATTATTGCTGAGCCATAAATCAGCAGAATCGTTTGTAGGATTTCAGGTTCTCGCATACATACATATATACATACATAGTGTGACATATTTGGACTATGCAGAACACCCCGTCCCCCGCCAGCGGTGACGTAACACCTTCAGAGCGTTGCCGCTGCTATGGTAACAGGCCAGTCAACACCTCGCCCCCTCCTGTGGTGATGTTACCGAGGGATGCCGCTGTTGCAACAGCAGTAAACAACTCTCGACACTGTTGCTAGGCAAATCGGTAAACACAACGTTATGCAACAGTGGTACCTATTATATGTAACTGTTTTCTGTGTTGTCTGTGCCGAGACTAAATAAGGAGCAGCGAACACTATTCAGTAGTTAGCAGTGAGTGATTAGTTAGTGAGTAGTGAGTATTGAGCCAGTTACTAGAGAAAGAGCAACCAGTTAATTGCAGTCTAGTATTTGTGATGCTGCAGATGGCAGTAATTGTGAGTTTGCAAATTGTGTGATTGTAAGAGTGAGTGGAATAAATTCGCTGTATTCAATACAGCGTGAAGTTATTTGTCGTGTGACCTACCCAAACACGTTACAATATGTTTAAGGTCTTTCATTCTGGTCCGTCACACTAACAAATTAACAATCAGGTTCCTTCCGTCAAATGTGACACTTTTTTAAGTTTTCCACCTCGTCACCACCTGCCTTACATGTTTCGGCTCACCACGGAGCCATCATCAGAGGCATTTATAGTAGAAAAAGAAATCACCAACACACAAAACTTCACTTTGTCCAAGATAGCCACGTTCCAGTTAATTAAAANCGTCCCCCTCTGTGTAACCTCTAGCCACACCGGTTGCTGTTACTCTTTACCTTCCTTCCTTTCTCTTGTTGTTCTCACCATTGCCGTCGTTGGTCGTGGAGCTCGCAGCTAGGTCGGCTTTAGCTGGCTCCACCGCTTCTCCAACTCCACCACTTCTCTTCACTATGGAAAGGGTATCCGGTCCGGGACTTGGACTGGATGGTTATGGGCGCCAGCAACTGTGGGTACAGCTGCAAAGTGAAGGGAAAAGGTGGACGGGGTGGGAGCTGATAATGATCGGGCTAGCAGTGGTGGGCGTGAGACTCTGGCTCAGGTCGTTTAGGGCCTTACTCCGACGAGGAGGAAAGAACACACGGGACACACAAACACTTGGCACCACTTAACTTTATTGACTTTTTTTAATCTGCGCGCCTCTGAGATACATTTCAGTGCGTTACTCTACTGTAATTCCACCCGTTGCTCGAACACTAAATTTACTTAACATACGAGTGAGACAGACAGACGCGTCCGGTCAGTTGAACCGTTCTTACGAGCCTCTCCACAGGAACTGACCCTCCGTTTTTGAATATTCAGGGGTCCTGCCAAAATTTGAAGAAGGCCTCATTGTCATCTTCCAAATCTCCGGGTTGGCTGAATTTAGAAGGGGGAGGAGTTCGATAGATTTCTCATTCCTCCACTGGTCAGCTGTTCGCGGCGAGAGTTGGGGTTCACTCACTTTCGCCGTCTTTCTGACCCGGGGTGGATTGAGAGGGTTCAATCTAACGGTCTCCTAAGAGTAGGTCCGTGATGAATCAGGTGTTGTAAATTGGCCCCTTTCCTCTACTAATAAAACAATTCGCTGCTCCTTTCTAAAGGCAGGCTTTAACCTTTGGAGAGTTATGACCGTTAGAGGGCCACCTCTCTCTAGTGACAAAAGTTCTTTTCAATGTCTTTTGGACAGATTCCTCTTATTAGTACATATGGCGCTTTCTAAAAGTAAGGAGAGTGTCGGGCTGGTTTGGGTTTAGTCCGGGGATTGTGACCCGTCATAAACTTTACCATCCCAGAACTGCGAAAGGGTTCAGGTCCCGTTGGTTGGAGTGTGGTGTGAGGTATTGCCTCTGCTTTGATGTAGCGACAAGTACTGACACACGTGAACAAAACATTGTAGTTCTTTGCATTGTGCGGTTACAAGACATCCATGCCTTGAGTGGGATTCAAACCCACGATCCCTGTGTTCAAGTGAGTGAAGACGTTTCATGTCTTAGGTCATAGGGCCATAACTGTTCTCAGTAGACTCCAAATAAAATGGGAAGAAGGTGTGCAGTTAGTTCATGCAAGCATTATTGGAATAAAGTATGGCGACTGAATGAAATTAATTTACATTTTCTATATTTGCAGATATCATACTTAAAGCAAGAGCCCTCTGTAACCAATAATATCAAGTTAATATGTCAGAAATTAGCTCCTATTGCTGCAAAATGTTTCTGCCGCACACCATCTTACATGTACATGTTAGGTACTTTCCAAGTTGGTGAAGTAGCAGTCACTCAGAAGAAGGCACGGAAACAGAGGGAGAAGCAGGAAGAAGGAAGTAGAAAGCAGCCAGAAAACGTAAGTATTGTAAATAAATATTGTCATATGTTTATTGAATAGACATGGGGTTTGGATTGGTAATTGGATTTGTTGAACTTTTACAAGTCATGACTACAAGTAATTACAGGACTCTCGCTAATCCACACATTTGACATCTCACTACAACACTTGCTAAGTCTTATGTATCTTGTCTGCTTTTACCGGTTCTCACGGTCTCTTTGCTTGCGGATTTCTTATATTTTTCCTTCTACCCTGAAGATGGAGGCGATACGTTCCTCCGAAACGTCGGTTAACACCACATATACACAGTGCCAAATCCCAGAAGACTGCTTTCTTCATAGTCACCACTGTGAAAGCCTCAAATCTTACCTTTTGTATCTTCACAGGTTGTTGCCTGATGACAGATCCTAACAATGTCCTCTGCTTCCATCATTGCCAGCTGGCTACTATCTCACAACTAACTACTCAGCTCATTACAGCAGCTCCCTTACTTTCTCAGATGAATAAATTGTCTAGTTTATGTTCACTATATAACCTCAGGGCAGACCCAGTAGGAAACATCACCTCCAAAAGTTTCCCTCTTGTTGTGTGCATATCTGTTGCCACAGAAGCCAACTGGCACATGTTGTTCACCAGCCATTGTGTAGCAGCAGATGGCTTCTCTTGTTAAACTATACCATTGTTATGTCACAGGATCAGCAATTAATTTATAAAGTGTGGACAGCAGCGATGTTCGTATTTTTTTAATTTCAAGCAAGCAGTTGTTAATTTTCACTTTCATTGGCTTCATTGTTTTGTGCCTTTTTTTCTTCAGAAATTTCTTTCTTTTCTGACACAGCTTGTAAACATCATGTGGCTGTGATATATTTTTAACAGATTCTCATGTGGACCACGTACTTCCTTCGTGTATTCCTTCTGTTTCTGTGTTAATGACTTGAAATCCTTGAATACTGTATATGTCTTTTTCTTCTTTTCTTCTTTCTTGGTTTATTTAAATATCCACGATCAGCTGTATAGTTTATACAGAATCATAAACAGCGAATTTGGAAGGACATTGAAGAATGCAGTTGTGACCTATTTTAAGATACTATACAGTGCAGCCTCGATATTACAAGAATTTATATACTTAAGGGAAGTGCTCATTATAGCAGATGCTTGTAATACCTGAAAATGGTTGAAATATGTAACTTCAGGTCCACCCTATAACTTCCATATACATATGAAGGTTATTTGGATTCACTTGTAGCACTCTTACAACAGACCTTTATTTACTTTTCATCATAGTCACAACGATTTGCAATGCACTTAGTGAGCCTGGAAATGAGATTTTTTTTATTCCAGCATCATAGAAATCTCTTAGGCATGTCATCACTGCGTCTTGAACCTCATCTTCGTCCAAAAAAGTGTTTCCTTCAATTTAAAAAACAAGTGATAGTTGCTTGGTGCAAGGTCTGGGCTGTGTGGTGGATGGACCAATACTTCCCACTTGAAGGACTGCAACAACTCTGGCATGACACAAACAGTGGGCGGACAGACATTATCATGCTGCAAGCAGACTCTCGCATCAGCATTCTTGTCCTCTTGTTTGAATAGCCCAACACAGTTTCTTCAGCATCTAACAGTAAGCAGCAGCATTGATGGTGTCTCCTCGAGGCAAAAAAATTATGAGAAGGGGCCCCTTTCTGTCCCAGAAGATGGTTGCCATGATTTTTCAGTTTGATGGTGAGGTTTTGAATTGTTTTGCTGTTGGTGAGTGTGTGTGGCACCATTTCATTCATTGTCACTTATTCTCAGGTGCATGCTGAGATACCAAGTTTCATCTCCTGTCACAGTACAGTCCAGAAAGTTGTCACCTTGACCATTGTAGTGAGAGAAAAATGCCTGTGCTGCAGCCACACAATTTTTCTTGCGATTGTCTGTCAATATTTTCGGCACCCAATACATGCACAGTTTCCAATAGTCTGAACTTTTTGTTAATTTTATGGAGAACATTTCTTGACACTTCTAGACATTGTTGATGATGTTCATCAATGGTTGAACGTCTGTAAGTACGAATGTTTTCATACATTTTTTGGATTATTTTATCAGTGACAACAGATGGTCTTCCACTCTTTATTTCATCATGAACGTTGCTTCTTCCTGCTTCAAATTCATGACAACATTTTGCCATGTTTTGCCTTTTCATAACATCTTCATCATAAACAGAAACAAGTTGGCGATGAATTTCGGCAGCACTTTCTCCTTTCACATAAAGAAATCAAATTACTGCACGAACCTCACATTTGGTGGGGATTTTGAATTGATACGTCCATTTTAAACATATTGTGAGCACATTACTGTGACTGTGACTGTGACCAGTGAACTCTGCCCTGTCATACATTTCATATCTCACATGGCAGCACTCCCATTTCTAAAAAAAAAAGAATCCCCTTGCATTATTACTGGACTTGTATCTTTACTTTCAGAATATCCCTCATATAATGCAGTATGGCATTAGTGTTTGAAAAATAATGCAAATGCATTAATATTACTTATTTGGAGTGGTTATCACAGGGATATCAAAATAATTAGGAATAATTCAGCATTTTTATCCTTAGCATTATCTGAACTAAAGATTTAACAATTTTCTGAAACTTGCATATCTTCGTCTTACATCTGAGCACTGATTAGGAGCCATCCTTTTTGAGTAAAGTTCTGCCCACTATTTGCTGCACACTCACAAGACTCACCTACATTTGACACATAATTTGCTGCATCTGTATACCTGTGAGAATAAATGGATCATCATGTACTGAACAGGAGTAAAATACCAACAAATGAAGCAGTTTAAATCTCGCAGTATTTAAAGTATATGTATTACATTATGAGTTGTTCTGAATGCCACACTAAATACATGCAACTTTTGGGCGTTATATGAAGAAGAAATTGTTCTGAAATCACCATGTTACATAACTGCTTAACTGTCAAATGGTAGTGGCATGTAAACTGTATATGAAACCATGACTGTTTAATTTTCTAACCTAATAGAATTAAGTTTAAGTGACATTAAATTACCATGCATAATGAAAACAGTTCTTTGCAACATATGTGGATAAAATCCGTGCCATCTGTAATTCTTGTATTTAGGGCATCACCCTTGTAGCATGGTCAAACTGAGGTCGTGAAACAAATTTCACCGATACACACTCGTGAAGAAAAGGAGCATCATTTTAGCTCATTTGCAGTCATAACAGTGTGAAATTTTTTTCTAGCAGCAAAGTCATGGCATAGCACCAACAATCATACTCAGTTTTTTCTGACATTAACCTAGTTGTCATGACAACATGACTTCCAGTTGTCACAGTGATGTATGTTGTGACATTGAGTGTTATAACACAAATGTTGTGACTTTATAATTACATGAAAATAAGCCTTTAATTTGCTTGAGTTTTCTCATATATGTTGTCTGTTATTCATAAACAGTGTTGAAGAAGACTTTTGTGTTCTGGGATATAATGTTGTGTAGTCCATTGAATGTCAACCGACATTTTGAGGAATATGTTGCCTCCATCTTTGTAGTCAAGGAATAAGACAAGCAAGACATCAGCAGGTAGCAAGCAAAGTCTGCTTTCTTGCTTAGCTTATTCTTTGTCCCCGAACAAAGAGGTGACATGTTCCTCTGAAACGTTGGTTAATTTTAATGGACTACACAGCATTATATCCCAGCAGATAGAAGTCTTCATAACCATTGGTGTGTGAACCTTAAGTCTTATATAATGTTTAAGAAATTATTCCATCTTGCCTACCTGTTCAGCTTTTAGACATGCTGCTGACTTCACACAGGCATATCATTTCAAGCATCATACTCAAGTCCAAACTTTTCTTTTGTTGCTATACTTATGGGTTTTCAAAATTCTGGCATTGGAACCCACTGAAACACAGAAGATGTATGATGGGGACCAAAGCATTAAACATAATGCATGCACAGTTATATTCTGTGACAGCATCATCCAAGGTCAGTGGGAGCTCAAGAGAATAGAAAACCTGTGTGACAAGGAGGGGAAGATACTGCACAGTGTATCTGTAAACAAGTCAAGTGTCACTATTTACACTGAAACAAACTACTGGACAAATAAGGAAACTTATATGTATATCATGTGATATTTAGTGAAACAAGCTACAAGACAGAGGAAAGTAAGACTACCTCACTTGTTCATTTCTCAGAGTTAACCACTGAGATTCTGAAATCCAAACTTTTTCTGAGAAAAAGGTAGGAAAGTGAGTGGGGTAACAGGACCTCCAGGGACTGCTAGTCATAAGTAAATTTGGAGACAAAACTGTAAGTACAGTTAGTGCAGAACGTTACAGGAAAATAGTGGTAGCTAGTTACGTATCACTCAATATGACAAGGGTGCCCTCGTTTTATGCAGTGATTTTCCATTCGGGTGACAATAAGAAATTGATAGTTCGAGTGAAGTCCTCAGTATAAATCATGCTGTATCACAGTCTCACTGCACATAAGTTCCCTGGCTGGACTGAGGAGAACCTAGAAGAATCTTACAATATCCAATATGTGGGTTGAGATTTGAACCTAATATGAAACAAGTTTTGCATGATGATGACCAACCTGTCAGAATATTTCCATTCCTTTTTCTGTGGATCATCAGTGTAAAAGAAGTGTTTGTCTGCCTGAAGGGCTTCAGCTGGAGATATTGGGTTCAACCGTATTGATTACAGTGGGTATCTATTTTCAGGTGGAACGCATAGAGAAACAAGAAGATGGAGTTGAAGAAACAGTACATTATATTATGAATGTTGTGACTGCAGCATACAGACAAAACAAGAACAAACCAATAAGCTATTTTGAGCTAGTCATCAATCCAGACTCTTTTGGAGCTACAGTAGAAAACATATTCCATGTTTCCTTCCTGGTGAAAGATGGATATATTGATTTTTCTTGGGGTATGTATATTTCTAGTATGTTACAGTTTGCTCACCATTTTGGAAGAACATGCTGGTAGATGTGAGTACAGTGAAGTCTGCATGTCAGGCTTGTTTGTAGGTTAGTGAGTTTAAGCAATATGGTATGATTGAGGTGGCACAACAGAAAGTGATTCCTAAATCCAGAGCATGACCTCTCAAGTATCATAGATGGGCAAAAGTAGTTTAAAGTTAAGTGTCTATATTTCAGCCAGTATACAGTATACGAAGTGTGTTCAAAAAATGACGGGAATTTCCGTATTTTGGAAAAAATATTTATTCATTCGTCTACATTAATGTTGTCGCCTTCAAAATAGTCCCCATTCGATATTATGCACTTACGCCAGCGCTTCTTCCAATCATCGAAACACTTCTCAAACTCGATTTTTGGGATAGCCTTTAGCTCTTTCAGCGATGCGCTTTTAATGTCATCTATGCTTGTAAAACGACGGCCCTTTAAGGTTCTCTTTATTTTTGGAAATAGGAAAAAGTCACACGGAGCCATGTCTGGCGAATATGGAGGCTGGGGCATCGTTACAGTATTGTTTTTGGCCAAGAATTCACGAACAAGCAACGAAGTGTGAGCAGGTGCATTATCGTGGTGCAAAAGCCATGAATTGTTTTTCCACAAATCCGGGCGTTTTTTTCGGATTGCCTCACGCAAACGGCGTTGAACTTTCAGGTAGTACTCCTTATTGACCGTTTGACCTTGAGGCAAGAATTCATGATGCACTATGCCATTAAAATTGAAGAACACAGTAAGCATAACCTTCACGTTCGAACGCACTTGTCGAGCCTTTTTCGGTCTTGGCGATCCAGGATGCTTCCACTGAGACGATTGAGCCTTAGTTTCAACGTCATATCCGTAAACCCATGTTTCGTCACCTGTTATAACACGTTTCAGTAATTCTGCATCATCGTTGACTTCCTTTAGTGATTCCTGAGCAACTTCCATTCGCCGCTGTTTTTGTTCAAAATTCAGCAATTTTGGAACAAATTTTGCTGCCACGCGTTTCATACCCAAAACATTCGAAAAAATTTCATGGCATGAGCCAATCGATATGCCAACATCATCAGCGACTTCTCTGATTGTGATTCGGCGATCATTCATAATCATTGCTTTCACTTTTTCCACGTTTTCATCGGTTGTTGATGTGCTGGGGCGTCCGGGGCGCTCGTCATCTGCAACGTCTTCACGGCCATCTTGGAAACGCTTATACCACTCGTAAACTCTTGTTTTACTCATAACAGACTCACCATAGGCCTTTGTTAACATTTCACACACTTTGTAACACTTTATTTCATTTTTTACGCAAAATTTGATACAAATTCTTTGATCCATTTCTTTTAACAAACGAAAATCGCCAAGCTCATAAAAACACGTCTAACCTTAGCGGCTGCCACAGACAAAGTAAGCAATGAATACAGCTGAAAATTTTATTGTACTTCAGGGGCATGTATACCAACATAATAAAAAAAAAATTTGACAATTGGACTCTCCAAACCCGCGAAATTTTAAAATTCCCGTTATTTCCTGAACACACCTCGTATATCACAGTGTTTCTTTCATTTCACAAATATTTTTTAGCATTTTATTGCTGGTTTTCAATATTCAGCGACTTTCTTATAATGAGACAGCTTGTTCTTTAACATTCAACAACTTCCTGATCCATTTTGCAACAGGCTGGTAAAAAACGTTCTTTCCTTTACCAATTTTATGGTTTACCGTTTACAAGTTACAAAATATGTAATTCTGGCCACTAATTATTCTGGTTTTCAAAGTGATACACTCTCAGGGATTTTTAAGTTTTCTGGTATAGCCATTCTTTTGTACTACTGGCTCTGGCAGAGAAATTCAACTCCTCTCAGGTCCTGTTTACTGGCTGTGACTTTGGTGATTAGGGGGGAAGGTCAACACTCAACACCAATTAGCAGTTTTAAGTCTTTATTCGAATTGCACTATTCAAGTGATAACTGTGCCATGGTGATCCACTTAACTGATTGGTGGATTTAGGCTCCTTAACTAGTCACTAAGACACACTAGTTCCAGAGGAACCATGAAGTATGCATATGGGGATTAGAGGTATCGAACACATGTATCCCCGATAAGTGTAAATTTCAGAGTCCTTCAGCCAAGCACTCTCTGAAGGGTAAACATCTGCCCTGGTTACCCAAAATTCAGGCTAAGGACATCCCACTTCAGATTTTGATTGGCTTGACCAGGCAAGCTGGGAGGCTGCCTAATCCATTTCCTCCAATTAGAAAAATAAATATTCATGGGGCCGGAGTTTAGGAGTGAACTCTTGCCACCTGCTGCGTGGCTGTCAAACTGGAACTTGGGGTAGCATAAAACGACCCTGCTAAAATTATGACTTCCCCTGTCAAAGCTTAGAATTTCTAAAGGACCTGGTCTCATGTTATGCATTAACTTGATGGATTTACTGATGGGCAGCTGGCTTCAAGCTTGACCCAAGCCACCTGCTGCGTGTCTCAGGAGGAAATATCCAACTGTGAGATGAAAGTGAGGACTTTAAGAGAACCCTAACCATACACAAAAAAATCAATTGACTATCCCCTAAACTGGACAGCTATACTGGGAAGTTGTGACCCATATCGGAAAGTTCCCTGACTGTTATTGTTGTAACTATGTTTGTGAAAGAAGATGAGAGGGGAGGACAAGGTCACACTTCCAAAAGCCTGTTACATCAGTCTACCACGTGACACAGCACTGTGAACATGCATTGTGCTTTTTTACTTCGTTTTATGTTTTGTCTGTAATGGAATGAAAAATTGAGCAATGTGTCTGCATCAAGTTTTACGTGAAGCTTGGTAAATCCGCTACTGAAACACTTGGAATGTTTCATGAGGCTTTTGGAGAACTTTCTTTAAGCCAGACAGTGATTTTTGAATGGCATTCACATTTTAAGACTAGTTGAGTGTCGGTTGAAAGTGACAAATGTTCAGGGTGACCAAGCATCAGCAAAAAGTTGAAAACATTCAAGAACTCATCCACGAAGACCATCATTGAACAATCCATGATCTCACGGACACTGCTAGAATTAGTTATGGAGTTTGCCAGGAGATCTTAGCAGAAAATTTGAACATGTGCTGCGTTGCTCCTTCATCACAACAACGTGCCTGCCCACACGTCCCTGAAAACCACAGAGTCTGTGACTAACAGCAACATGGTTATCATTCCCCTTCCTCCCTAGTCACTGGAACTGAAGGGACAACATTTTAAAACAGTGTCTGACATCCAAAGGCAATCAATCACAAGCAATACTCGACAACATTAAGGAAAATTACTTCCATGATGCTTGGTAAAAATGATGGGATAGCTGTATATGTTCCCAAAGAGACTATTTTGAAGGAGATGGTGGCCAAACTTGAGTAAATTGAGCCAGCATTTCTTTTTTAACCTAATCTGGGAACTTTCCAGTAGCACCGCGTATGAAATGTGTACCCAATTTCAAATCATAGTATCATCTGGAGGTATCTTAAGTTATGTGATGAACAGATGGACAGGCTTCCATTTCAGAATTTTGTATGTATATGGCAGATGTAACTCATTGGTCTGCTTGCCTATATCCTGTATTTTATTGTGTGTGTACCTATGTATCTCTATAATTCTTTTGTGGATGCCATTTCACTTTCACAGTATTAATTCCTCTTTGTCATTATCAGTGTGTTAGCTTGGTACAATTTTTTTTAAGATGAAAACAGATTTCCAGTCATTGCACCTGCTCGAAGAGATGTCATAGAAAATCGAAAGAAGTATGATCAAACGAGACAACAGATGGTCCTTGAAATTGATATGAACCAGTGGGAAGTAAGTATTCAGTTAAGTCATAACATACTGGTTTTCACTAAGTGGTGCAAGGAGAACACTATTATATTCACTAATTTTGTGTTCAAAAATGGTAACTTAATGATATAATTTTCTAGGGATATTATATTTTTAATCATTAATAGCGCATAGCTTTCAATAAGGGAAGACAAATGCATTGATAAAATATATACAGCATGAAATATATTTCTCATGTGTGAAACACTTCTCTCTTTTTGTGAATATGTAGTGAAAAATGCTTTGGATAATTAAACATTCTAATAATTCAAAGCATCTGCTAATTCCCACCTGAGAAGATACAATTTTACATGTTTTCAAATGTGGATAGTTGGAAATTCGTTGAATTTGTAATTCAAAGCAATAACCAAGTCCTGTGAGTACTAAGAATCTGAATAGTTGAGCATATAAATGTTCAGTAAACAATTTCTTTTAATAGTATGCATCAGTACAGCATTCCCAAAAGTGTGTCAAGTGCTTGATATTGAGCATGCTGACTCATCTGCATTTTAACCATGTAAATGAATTTCTTCTAGTTCTTTGCAACTTACCCGCATTGTTATAATTATCTAGACCAGGGGTCTCCAAACTTTTCGAAACGCGGGCCACATTAGGTAATTCAGCACTTTCAACGGGCCGGATAAAATGAGAAATTAATAACTCTAGGTATATGAGTTTTATTGAAAGCACAGAATTTCATAAACTAAATACAAAGTATGTGAGAATAAATTATCCTATAATAATGACAACAGACAGTAGCAGCAAATGCTCATATTTTCATCATAAATTATAATAAAACAATTAATGTGAATGATGAAACTCTTTTTGCATTCTTAAAATCTGATTAAATTGAGGTTCAGATTTTGAAACGCTAATCACAAGTAGCGACTTTAAATATTCATCAGATGAATTTGCCCTGTATTTCGACTTGATGTACTTCATCTGGGAAAAAGTTTGTTCACACAGATATGTCATCCCAAAAATGGAGATAAATTTACAAGCAAATTTCTTTAAATTTGGGAATTGCTCAGAGTTCAGAAATCTATAAAATTTGATCAAATTTCCTTCCTTGTATTTGTCTTTAATATGATAATTTTCCTGAAGTTCAGTAATTTCCTTTTGAATTAGACTTGGGACATCTGCAGCATCACAGTCAAATGGATTTTGAAGCAATCCAATTTCCTGAGCACTGGCATCCAAATCAGCAAATCGCTTCCAAAATTCAACATTCCTCGCTACCAATTCTCGGAACAGTTAGAGCAAAACTGGGCATAAGTTGCCTTTAATACAAAAATGGTAATAAGTACGACACCGGCGGTGATGATCTGTTACAATTACACTGCACCACTGCAAGAAGTCTTGTGCACAAGACGGCTAGTAACGAACTGCTCGTGCTACCTGCATTGCCATGAAGTGACACTGCTGATCGAGGCCAAACAAGTGCAAAGAAATACCGCACAGTATGCGGTCCAGAATTAGTAAAATTGTGAATAATATTAATATTAACATAATATGGAATATCAATATATTTGAAACACAATCTTAATTAATGGATTTGAAATCTATGAACAAGTATTTTTTTACCAGTACTCATTGGAAAATTAGTTCAATTGGCGCATTTCTGCACAATTCTTTCGCTGGCCGGATGTGGCCCGCGGGCCGTAGTTTGGAGACCCTTGAGTTAGAGTAACAGCTTAAGGCAGGAATAGGTATAGGCCGACCCCACAACACTTTTCAAGCTGGGTGCAGTGATTCTGGGATTTCAAATTGATAGAAAATTGCTTTTTGCTGGTTGCCCTTCCATTTTCCTCTGATCTTGAAAAGTTCCACTTGACTGACAGAGATGAGTAGCAGGAATCTTCTTGGGGGTAAGTGGCGGCCAGCACATAAGGCTGACAATCTCACCGCCAACTGTGAGTCAGTTGTCTAGAAAATGTGGGACCCTCAACATCTCACAACCCATTGGGCCTCCATGGTCTGTTACAGGGATAGCTTTATCTTTTTACCTGAAATATACAATGAGTATATTCAAATACTTTTCTTCATAAGCAAAGTTATAGCTCTAGTACTTAGAGGTGACAGTCCTCCGACGCGGGGTAGGAGAAGTATTGGTAGTGGCGGGGAGAGCTCCAGCATGCCGACAAGTGTGGCGGGGAATGCAGTACAGGCGTTCTCAAAAAGATATAACTTCTTACCTCATTGTGTTGCATAGTGATGGTGGTTTATTCTCGTTGATGTTCACACATCCGATGTTAAGTTTTACGTGCTGAATGGCAGACTGTTATGCACTATACATTATTATACACTTTTCACTGTTATATACATGAAGAGTTTATTTACAAATTACGCGGGTCTATTTTAAAGGGGCAACACCGGCAGTGTCTGATTATTTTTTGTTTTCTTCCAGTGGAACCCCAGTTTCAAAATAATTTTCTTTGATGTGGAGATGCATCCCTGAAAATGTAACATTTTCTTCAACTTTTCGTGAATTTTTTTCAGGGTAGGTCTCCATTTTAGGACTGTGTAGAAGTCATTAATTGTTCTTCGAACCACAGACTCATTAAAGTCATCCAAAGTGGCTAGTAGAGATTTCGTAGCTCTTTCTTTATGGGGTGTTGAAAAGGAAGTGGAAGCCCCAGATTTGATATTATTTGTTTCTCTTATTATTCTTCTGACACTACTTTCCGATACACCTGCTGCCTTTGCTACTTCCACTCCTATGTTCTTCACTTAATTGTTGGCCCAGCCTCTTTCACATACTTATATACATTACTAACAGTTTCTCTTAATTGTGAATGCAACACTTTCACACTCAATTTACTTTGTGTAGGTGACATGTTAAAGGAGATAGAAAATGTACAAATATAAATAAACAAAAAAGAAAATCAATTAATAAAAATAAACAATAAAATAAAATATTGTCACGTGTCACCGCATGACTTCTGGCCCAATACTTCAATGCGACGTCTCAAGTATCTTTGGCCATGGTTGGATCTCAACTGTCTTCGGCGACAGCTATTCCAATACTGACTTCTTGCTGTCTTGTTGCTGTCTTCTGTCTCCTTAGCTCTCGGTTTATGTAGGTGTTCTGCGGACTGGATACCAGACACCATTCCTCACTGTTTCATTTCTACCATCTGCTGTTATGTAACGGTCGCAACAAACTCTCTGTAGTTCATTTCTGGGGAGATGCGTTCGTTGCTTCTGCATTGTCTGTGCAACGGCTTCCTGTTCTTTGCGTTACCATGGAAGTGCCTGTTCCAAACTCAAGTGTTTGGCAATCCGTTGCCTCAGGAGACCTCCTTCGCAACGGTCTGTTTTTATTCGATTTGTCTCTGTTGGAACTCAACAATTTCCGTTGTAGCCGTTGCGCAGCGATGGACGTAAGGTAACGCATCACAATATTAATACAGTAATTAGAGAATAATACACTCAAATATGACCCCAAGAGTCAAAACTTTTTAACTTGACTGTACAGGAAGAATGCTCTTCAGACGTCACCTCACACTGAATGCAGACGAATGACTAATCACAACACCCCTCAGCTTTCACGAATGGACCTGCCCATCCACGGCGCAGCTTTTCCTAGACTATCAGCTCTAAGTACTAGAGCTATACTTTTTTATTGGTCGACTAATTTTTATTTGATGAATGCATGCTACATGATTGGTGTTCTTATATCCTTCTTAAGTCACTTATTATGCACTCTTAATTTTATCTACGAGGGTTGGAACTTTAATAGTGGCAACTATTTATTTACAACTGATACAAAATAGATGCATGTTTCAAAGTTTTACTGTCCTTCACTGTAGTCACCAGCATCATTGCCGACGATGTGGAAGTCATAGGATACCTTTAGCAGCGCCTGTTGTGTTGATAGTTCGAATGGAGCGGTCTACTGCCTGAAGAATCTCTGGAACAGTTCTGAAGTGAATGCCACAAAGTGGTTCCTTCATCTTAGGAACCAAGTCGAAGTCACAAGGGCTTAAGTCTGGGGAGTATGGTGGATGGTACAGCACTTCCCAGTCTCATCGATCGAACAAATCAGCCACAGCTTGCGCTTCATGCGGCCGAGCATTGTCCTGCAAAATGATGGGTGGGTTCTGCAGAAAGTGACGGCGCTTCTTTCTCAAAGCTGGTCACAGGTTGTGTTCCAAAAATGAACAGTAATACTGCGTATTGATGGTCTGCTGTCGGGGAACGATATGTGTTATGATAACACCATCACAGTTGTACACGAGAATCACCATAACTTTCACGTTGCTGAGGTTCTGATGAACTTTTGATTTTCGTGGTGACCCATAATGATGCCATTCATTCGATTGGCGTTTCATTTGTGGCTTGTACGATTTGGCCCATGTCTCATCCAGCGTAATGATACGGCGTAAGAAAGCCTCTCCTTTGCGCTCGTAGCACTCCAAGTGGTTACAAGCAGTGTCATATCATAGCCACTTCTGCATTTCCATCAAATCACGCGGAACCCATCGTCATGCAATTTTTCTCACACCCAGGCTTTCCTTCAGAATGTGAAGCACAGTCATATGTGCTAATCCTGTCTCTCAGGCCAGCTCAAGAATTGTATGGCGTCGATCACTCTCCAGTAACATGGAAAGAGCATACACTTCTTCTTCACTGACATTAGGATGACCTGGCTGACACATGTCTGCCACATTTTGGCGTCCATCATTGAAGGCTTTTAGCCACCTTGCCACTGTTCTGTAAGGCAATGCAGATTCCCTGCAAGCTTCTTGAAGACCTTGATGACACTGTCGTGCTGTACGGCCTCCAGCACATTCAATCTTTATCCAACTCAGTTGTTCCTGTTTCGAAAATGTGACAGCCCTACATCAGACCTCCAGCTGACACGAGGCTCACTTCTTCTCGTCTCTGCGCATGCACATGATGTGGGAAGGGAGAGTCCATTTGCTCTGAGGCAAGGTAGGTATGTAACTAACGTGTGGTGTAAATGACATTATTTGGTTCCATTGCCTGGCGTCTCTACAGCAGTGTTGCCACTATTAAAGTTCCAACTCTCATATGTGTAAGCAAGATACCTGAAATAAACATGCTGGTTTACATCACTAAAGATGTATTGCCTATAAAGCATACATATGCTGATGATATGGCTTGCTAGTTAAAATGATTGCCATCCCAGCCTAAGAGCAAACATTACATGCAGCTGATGGCTTGTTGACTTTATAATACAGTAAAACTTGGTTATAGCAACATCGGTTTCTGCGACACCTTGTCTATTGCGTCAAATATTCAATGGTACGAACTAATCCCTCATAAAGCAACTGTTTTTATACCTTGCTTAGTACGACATGCACAAATGCATCAACCTCGTATGTAACGTCATTTTCATTCCTGAATTTCTTTGATATGGACATTGAACGTAATTTAGAAAGTGTGTATTGGGCAAGTAACAGGAAACAGATGAAGATAACTGATTGCTGTACTCGTATCTAGGTACAGTAAGGCACAACAATTGATGTAATCTACTGTAATTTGGTGAGTAGGCCTACCTTTAATATACAGTATTAGTGCGGTGTGTATTGTCAGTGAAAAGCGCTGTAATCTGTCTTTGATATTACACATTTGGGCAATTCCACGTTAATGTTACGTTAGTCTGTACTTAACTACGTATTTCTCTAAAAAATGCAACATTTTAACTCAGTTTTTGGTAGATTTTTACGTGACTAACATAAGGCTACTGTGAAAGTGCCCATTTCGGTTACAACGACATTCGTTTATAACGACACCATTTTTAGGTCCCTTTGATGACGTTATAACCAAGTTCTACTGTATTTGAAATTGTTAAAACTAGCTGATTTACCTAGTGTTGCCAGGGCATAATGCACAAGTAAATTAGAAAGGGTAATACACTGAAAAGTTATATTGTTCAACCTAATGATGTTAATATAAAATAAAAAAGTATGTTACATTTATGGAAAATTGGAAACTAATGTCTCAAAAATCATAACAGATTGACATGTAGGATAACCAGGGCATTTCTTATGGGCTCTATTGAATGCAGAATACCTTTATATGCTAGAACAAATGATTCTCAGCAGTAAGCATAAAACTGTTCCAGTGGGGTTTCCAAAATTCTTTTTGGATACTTAGACAAAAAAATTGTGAAAATTTACAGCAGGTAGGTCCTCTGCCACATGCTGAATTTGGTCACAATATGTGTAATAGTGTGGAGAGCACTAACATACACATTCTTCTCTTCATACATGTACACAGAGTAGTAAGGTGTAATTTTTGTTTTATTCCTTTTCAGGAACTGAAGAACACATTTGCAATTAGACGTGCAATGTTAAACCCAAGAAACATCACTGCTGCTCAAGACTCACATCATTGACATGCACATATAAGCCTTATTTCCTTGCTCCCACTTTCATTCCTCCCTCCTCTGCCTTTTTTAAATTGTGAAATAAGTGTCAAAAGTAAACACAGAAGTGGGCATCATTTACACATAAAAATAGCCACAAAATCTGCAAGAATTTGATTTGTTATAATATACAATAAAACTTGGTTATAGCAACATCGGTTTCTGTGACACCTTGTCTATTGCGTCAAATATTCAATGGTATGAACTAATTCCTCATAAAGTAACTGTTTTTATACCTTGTTTAGTACGACATGCACAAATGCATCAACCTCATATGTAACGTCATTTTCATTCCTGAATTTCTCTGATATCGTGGGAAAGTTCGATGTGTCTGCCCACCCTCACTTTCTCTACTTGCTGACGTGACTGTCCTGGAAGAATACGACCGCGGGCTGCAAGAGGAGCGTGGGTTTTATGCGAAAACAAGGGTGTGGGGTGGGACTGCGTGAATAGTGCAAGAGGATGTGGCAGGTTGTTAACTGCATTCCTTTCCTAGAATCTCGTCTAACAGGACCTCACATTGTCTACTTACCCTATAGCGTTCCTGCCTAAACCCAGAGAAGTGCAGTAACGAAAACATGACAATGAAAACGAAAGTTTTAAGCATTGAAGAGAAAGTTAAAGTGATTCGTGAAATAATGTGTGTATTGTCAGTGAAAAGCGCTGTAATATGTCTTTGATATTACACATTTGGGCAATTCCACGTTAATGTTACGTTAGTCTGTACTTAACTACGTATTTCACTAAAAAATGCAACATTTTAACTCGGTTTTTGGTAGATTTTTACGTGACTAACATAAGGCTACTGTGGAAGTGCCCATTTCGGTTACAACGACATTCGTTTATAACGACACTATTTTTAGGTCCCTTTGATGACGTTATAACCAAGTTCGACTGTATATATAATATATAATATAATAATTTGATTCTGTTGACTAGAGTGAAAGTATGGGAATTCAGGAGAGACTGGAGAGAAAATTCTTCATTTTGTACAACAGTGCTGAGATCTTCCATTGCAGCTCCAAGAAAATATTGCCCTCTGTATGGTCACAACCAAATGCTTGCATTGCATCTTAGGTGCTTTAAGGAGTGCCATACAAGAGCGCGATTCAGTTAGACAAGGGGGGGGATATATATACATCAAGAAGATAACAAAAATGGGGTACATGCATTTAATACATTTAAAAATAATTGTATATAATTGTGCTTTTACTTCTACTAGTAGGGTTTAAACACCTCAATAAACAAATATGTGTACTTCCCACAAGTAAACAAAAATGTTACAGCCCAACCCTTTGTCTTATGAAAGTTCACAGGTTTATTGCTGATGCAATTGTTGCTACAACTGCTGCTGTTCTTACAGCTGCTAGTGGTATTGCTGCTATTACTACTAGTGATCATCCTTGGAAACTGTCTGTTATCTGTTCCTTGTTCTTAAAATACCACCCATCTCACACAACCTAATCTCCTCCCTCCCCTGCCCCATTTACTAAGATTTTCAGTCACCCTTGTGACCCTCGCTGCTATTTAATGGTAGCGTTTCTAACTATGAACATATCTAATCGAATAAACTGTTGCAAATTTCCGCGGGTAGGCTGTCACTGTATTGAATTGGACGACTTCCAGCTGCATTTCATCAGGAATTTGACCTTGCAATTATTGTATGAGACACCAAATAAGTGATCGTATAAGATTACCTTGCAATGTTCAGTCAAAATGGAGACTGCTGAGATCAAGCCACTGCTCTCTCCGTTAGACACTGGCTTGTTGTGTGTGTTTAAAAAGTTTCAACTGTAGGGACTGTTATCAATTTTATGGGCACCTTCTATTTTATTGCATACCCGTGGACTGAATTATTCCAGTTTTCTAATGTGACCAGCTAATAATCTTTACTATGCTTTGCACTACATGGGTAACCCTTTCAAGAATAACATGGTGCTCACAACAGCTTTGCAGTGCAATTAACCCAGGCAGTTGGACTGCACTGAAGCAGCAAGCTTACACATACCGGCCACTTCATTTCCCAGTACACAATGTCGCTGTTGCTTGCACTGTCTTGCTCCACAACTTTCAAATTAGTTGCAGTGTTGTCCAATGTCTTGTGGAAGTCTGTGTCAATTTGCACTTTCAAGAAGTCTTTGGCAGCAACATCATGGTATTTCCCATACACTACAAACACATCATATAAAGAACTCTAGTGTGAAAGCAATATCTCTGGAGTAAACAGAATTAAAGTACTTGACATTTTAAATTACTGCCAGAAAAGTTGCAAGTATTTTTGTATCTTAACATACTGCAAATGGGTCATGTCAGAAGCTGTGATTTCTGTGTTGAGCATTGTATATTGTGTACTGTATGTATATATGCTACATATTTATTTTTTCATGCATTCATTTTTACTGGAGTTTTATAATTTAAAAATAAACTGTTCTCTATATTGTAGTTTTTTTTCATAATAATACAGATTATAGAGGGAGGATTTTTACTTTGTTGACCAGTTCCATGGCTCCTCATGGCATCCAGTTCACTGCTTCCTGCAAGACACATACAAATTTTGCTGATAAATCAGCATGCCTGACAGCCGATAATGTTTGGATGAAGGGAAATTCTTACCTTTGTTCACAGACCACAGGAGGTGTTGAAGATGCTGCCCTTCTACATGTAAGACATTCCTTGCACCAGTGGAAGAGGTTCTGCAGAAATATTTGCAGTTTCCCTACAAATATTTTCTTTTAGTTCTTCTTATGTTTGGGAGTTTCTGTTGTAAACTTTGTCCTTCAAACAACCCCAGAAGAAAAAAAATCACAAAGATTAAGATCAGATGAACGTGCTGGCCAAATACCACTGCTGATAATTCTGTCCCTGATGACATTGGACAACACTTGCATAGATATACGTGCAGTGTGGGCAGCAGCTAAGTCTTGCTGAAACCAACCCTAGAGTCCTACATTTTTGTTAACTCTGGAAAGAACTGCCTGAGAATGACCTGCACATGTCTTTTGCAATTGTTTCATTAAAAAAACAATTCCAACAATCCTTGCACTTACAGCACACCAGACACCAACTTTCACTTAATTGAGTGGGACTTTGTGGATTAGATGTGGATTCTGTGAACTCCAGTAGTGATAATTTGCATATTTATGTATCCTTGCAAGTGAAACCATTCTTCATCAGAAAAGAATGTCAATTGTAGATTGATCTCACCTTTGACGACAGACTGTAGAAACCAACTGCGAAAATGAACCCTGCTAGCTGGATTATGTGGCTGCAAGGCATGGATTACTGTTCTACAGGGTCTAAGCTTCAGCAATTTTGTTGCCATTCTTGCACTAGACTTTGACACTCCAGTCTCTTGAGCTAGATGTTTCAGTGATTTTGGAGGTGTATGTTCAAATGTGGCCCCTGTGTCATATAACTTCTCCTCAGTCAGCACTTGGCACTTATGTTTTGTTTCTTGTCTGTTAAGCACAGGGACTTTACCTATATATATACATATACATATATTGTCACGTGTTGGCTGTATGACATGACAAATGACTTCACACCGGTCTTGGATCTAGAGAATTTATTGCACACTTTTATCCACACTTACACAATTCACAATGTCAGTGTCCCAATTACTTCTTCTGCTACAGTCACTTCCAGACTTCAGCTGTCATTGGCAGCTGCTATATTTCAATTAAACTGTCTCAAAGTCAGAGTCAGAGTTACTTTACAACTAGCTGGTTTAACGCAAATCAGTTTGTCTTGGCGTCAGGCCCCTTGAGACCCACGACCAGAGATTTTTTTTTCAACTGAAATCTTGCGGTAATAGTCCTTATGTAACATGCTCTCTGACAAGAAGATGGATCTGTCTCTTATGAATACACTCAACCTTTCGTCAAGTATATATTTCGCACATATAATATGTTATGGAAAACTCTTCCTTTTACTTTACAGAGCAGATCATGCCTAACTTACATTTCTTATGTTACAATGAAAATTTAGTTATTTGAACGGTCATAAGCTTGACCACCACCAAGTTAATCCTCTTATATTTTCTGTGTCTGACTTCACCTTGTCCTATACTGCAAACATGTTCATTATCATGATTTTGTATGACTTCTGCTTGTCATCTGCACAATTTTGTTATATAATTGTATACACACGGAAATTTGAAAACCGCGTGCAAGTCGCGGACTGGTGTACACCTTGGAAAATTTCCAGTGGTACGCAAAACCTTGTTTTGCATGCACTGCAATTTTAGGAGGTAGTGTCTGCCGCTAATTCCCAGGTGGGACAAGTCATTACTGATCTGATCAGTGCCTTATAGAGGAATAGTTTAAATGCTCACTTTTGAATAGGGAGTAGATTCTAATAAATGTTCTGAAGGCCTTGGCTTCAATCATTTCTATGTGAAGTCTGCACATAATCCTCTTATCAAAGATTCCGCCCATGTATTTTACATGATTGATGAAGGGGATATTCTGCCCATTCAATGTAAGATGAGCCTGAGGGGGCCTAAGTCTATGAGAGTAGTAGATTGCCCGAGTTTTATCTTCATTGATTTTTATGTTCCAGCGATCACACCACGTCTCAATAACACTGAGACCTTGCTGCAGCTTTCTGAGAACATAACTCTCAATGCGTTCTGTCACATATATACAGGTGTTGTCAGCAAAGAGACCTACGAGTAGATAGACACCAGGCGTTTGGGGCGTATCGTTTATACATAGACTGTACAGTGTGCGGAGAGAACAGAACCTTGTGGCACTCCTGCTTGTATATCCCTTGATGTACACATTTCGCCTTCGACTGAAACTTTGAATTTTCTCTGAGAAAGGAAAGAGCTAATAAGTTTGATTACACATCGAAAATTATAATGTAGATAATTTATATAGCAAGCCAATATGCCATGTTATGTCAAGGGCCTTTTCAAGACTCCCGAACGAATCGAGACTCTATCACAAGTTGGTGAAATTAGTTTCAAAGGACTCTGCGAAATTAAACTATAAACACAAGTACATAACATTATGAATCAATGCTATATGTTACCGTATCATGCATTACCTCTTTCAAAACTGCTGGTAAAATGAAAAATTATCAGTTGGCAACAATGACAATCACGGATTAATGAGAGAGAATGTGTAAAAGAGTTGAGTTAAGCCTTTGAAGGCGGGAAGTTAGCGTCAAAATTTTTTGTTAATTGTTCGTAGTGAACATTTTTGTTTGTAGTACTCACAGAGATCGGTGTAGTGTCACGTGAATATTTCTGTCGGTTTTCTCAAAGCATACTTGCGGCTCCTATATCGAAGGTTACTGTGTGAATGCATTTTCATTCTGTATACGTGCGGTCCCGGCTAGAATGAGGTTAGTTGTAATTTGAATTGAATTGAATTGAATTTATTTACATTCTGTGAATCCTAAGCAGGTTAGTACCTTTGGATACAGAACAAGTCAAAAGGTTACATACATAAGTACAGGCAATTTTAGCTTAAAAATTAATATAACTTAATTTTACATCATTCTCTATTTACATTGAAGTATTCATCTAAAGAGTAGAAGGAATGAGCATGTAGATAATTCTTTAACTCTGATTTAAACTTTTTAGTATCATTGCCCAAGTTTTTAATACTTTGTGGCAGATTGTTGAACACTTTTATGCCAGTAAAGTAGACTCCTTTTTGATATACTGATAAAGTTGATGAGGGTAGGTGGAAGTTATATTTTTGTCTAGTATTCATGTTATAGACATCAGAATTTAATTTGAATTTATCTTTGTTGTAAACAACAAATAGGAGAAGCGATAATATGTATTGCGATTGAAGAGGTAGAATTTTTAATTTCTTAAATAATTCTCTACATGAATCTCTACTTCTACATCCTGTAATGATTCTAATTATATTCTTTTGTATTTTAAAAATTATTACACTATGTGAAGAGTTCCCCCAAAATATTAATCCATAGTTCATAATAGAATGAAAGTAGGCATGGTAAACCATCTTCAATGTTTCCTGTGACATAAAAGGCTTAATTGATCTCATCGCATAGCAAGCTGCATTTAATTTAGGTATAATTTGTTCAATATGTATTTTCCAAGACAGTGTACTGTCTACATGTATTCCAAGGAATTTTGTATCAAGTACTTTACAGATTAATTTGTTGGCATAACTGATGTCCAGATCAATTTGGTGGTTGTTTTTAGTTGTGAATGATATGTAATGGGTTTTATCAAAATTTAATGAGAGTAAATTGGCTTCGAACCATCTGTTTAAGGCTTCAAATACAATATTTATGTCATTTTTAAAGTTGTCAAATTTAGAGTTCTTAAATATTATACTAGTGTCATCTGCATATAGAATTGGTTTAGATTTATTGTTGATGGTTTTAGATAGATCATTTATGTAGAGAAGAAAAAGTAAGGGACCTAAAATTGATCCTTGTGGAACACCGTGCTTTATAATTCCCCAGTTTGAAAATGCATTATGACTGGAGTTTTTATTATTTATTTAAACTCTTTGATACCTGTTTTTGAGGTATGATGGTAATGTTATTTTGAAGGTAATATAAGAGTCTAGATATTGTCATAGTAAGAAAGAGCTGCGTGGCTTTGATTGTAGTAATGTAAGTATCAGAATGATAGAGTCTGGTTCGAGTTCCGAGCCCCGATGGGTTTTAGAATTTTATCCACGTCGTCCAGACCGGATCTGGGGCCACCCAGCCTTCTATTCAATAGGTACCGGGGGGGGGGATGTTATTTCCCCGGGGGTAACGCTGCCGGGTTGTGAAGCTGGTCACTCACAAACTAATGCCAAGGTCAAGAAAACGTGGATCTATATACGCACTCCCCCCATACGTCTTCATGGCGTAGTGCTTAATTAGTTAAAACACAGGGACAGCTTTATCTTTTACCTTAGAGCGAGAGTTATCCTTTTATGGTTAACTATCAGTATATGGTATCATGTGCTCAGGTGACATTCTTGCTTTGAAAATGTACTGCCTGTCAGTGCTGGTGTAGTTGGCTGGCACAATATGGGAATTGGCCAAAGGATGTGGTATCACAAAAGACCAGAGGTAAGGGGATGTTTATCTTGAAATTTGAAGGTGTATAATTCAGAAGAGCTGAGGTTCATGCTTTAAAGTAGAGATTTAGTGTGATACAACAAAACTTACAATTCATGCCACAGAATATCAGTTACTGTCATCTGTATGCTTCCTCTGGAACTTGACAGTCCCATATTGGTAGTCTGTGTTGCAGATATTTCAGAACAAGAACATCATGGTACACTTACCACTATATTCTGAATGTGTGCCCTTCTTGGTGTCTTCTGAATTGCACACTCTGTACCTTAAGGGATATTTCTTTTGCCCAGCTCACAGGTTCTTCCAGTAAATTCGCCATTATGTTCCAAGTTAATTTTGATGGTAGTTCATTATGTAGGGCACATTTTCTTGATCTAGAGAATAATTTGTTTTTTTCTTAACATCCACAACTGTATCATAAACCTTTTCCCTCTCTACTTCTGGGGTTTCTCGTAGGATTGAAGAATGTGTATAACCTGTATAAATTGAAAGACCACAGTTCACAGGTATTTTTAATGCACTCTCTCTTTCAGATATTGTTGCAATAAGATGGGTATCAATTTATTCTGTCAACCCTTTTGTGTATGTGCACTGACATAGTTTCTAAGTTTTTACATGCCTTAGAAACCCAACAAGTGTGACATGAAGTTATTCATTCTAGCAGAAACCAGGACTGGGTACATATGGATTTTGAGGTATACCATGGGAAGGATCGCACACGTGGTAGCATAGTTGGTTGAGGAACTATGCTACGAGCTGGAAGGTTATGAGTTCGGTTCTTGATTCTTCCAGCTGCGCTGTGGCCCCGGCATTGACTCAGCCTTCAACAGAAATGAGTATCAGAAATTTTCCTGGGGTTAATGGGCAACTGGCTTGTAAGGCCGATAACATTACTCACTGCCATCTGTGAGTTTATTGTCTATAAAATGTGTGAGCCTCGATGTCTCACAGATCTGCAGGCCTGTATGGCGTGTTAACAAGGATAGCTTTACCTTTCTTTTTCCTTCTTTTCTTCCCCCCTCCCCCCCTCCCATTCCTATGGGAAGGGCCCTGAACAAGATAGCAGTGGTGTTGAAGTAGTAAAGCACTTGTTGGGTCAACTGACCAACGAAGGCTACACCGTTCATTTTGAGCGTTTCTACACCAGTGTTCCACTTGGTGAAGAGCTTGCAGAAGTGAACACTGGCCTTGTAGGGGCAACATTGAACTCAATAAAAGGATTGCTGAAAGCTCTAAAGGAGGCAGAAGTAAAAAAGGGTGAACGGGTATTGCACCAGAAGGATAATGTACTTGCCATGCTGTGGAGAGACAAGAGGGACATGTGGATGCTGAGCAGTAGGCACACTGCCCAGATATAAAAGACTTCCAACAGGCAAAGGAAGGAAAAGATTAAACTGTTAGCTGTTATTGACTGTAATGAACACAAAAGCAGGAGTGGATCTATATGAGCACATATTGTCATACAGGGCTGTGGGGCACAAGACGGTGAAATGATGAAGGCAGTTATCCTTCCATTGCAGTGTTCTGGCAATTTCTAATGCCTGTCTCTTGCACAACACTATAGAAACTAAGGAACTTAGCACATCTAACTTTGATTAGTGAATGTGTGGTAACTTGGTGTTGGCAGTGGATGGCATGACTGTAGGTGACAATTCAAATTCAAGATTTTCACACATTTTACAGAAACACACTACACAAGGTTCCTCTCTCTATGGGGAAGAAAAAAGCACAGAGGAGATGAATTGTGTGCTCTGATAAGGAAAAATACTTACAGGCAAGGGTTGGCCGCGTCATAGCTCAAGCAGTTAGTCGATGGCTTCCCACTGCGGTGGCCCGGGTTCGATCCCAGGTCTGGTCAAGTGGGATTTGTGGTGTACAAAGTGGCAGGTTTTCTCTGAGTACTTGCGTTTCCCCTGCCAGTCTTCATTCCACCAATTGCTCCACAATCATCCTCACCTATCATCTGGGGCTGTTACAATAGGCGAGAAGTGGCCACAGTACAAGGGACTTAGTCCCACCCCACTAGCAATTAAAAAAAATACAATCAAGGGTGGTACAAAAGATCCTTCTTGTCAATATACCAGTTGAAGTGTTGGAGTATGTATCAGCCCTTGCCTCACAATGTTTTTTGCACAATGATGGATTATGAAAACATTAAACACAGGTGTATGTATTTATAGTTTGTTTTGATCTTCACTGATGTAATAGAAACTGTTATTTGTGTGCATTATAGTGTAAATAACTTTTCCTTTTTTATTTGTGAAATTAGTAGTGCATCAGTGATCATATTTTACAATTTAATAATATCTATGTGTCCAAAATTTGCATAAACATATTTGAAAGTGCCCTGCATCAGAGTCTAGTTTAATTTATTTCTTGTCTTTATTCAGAATTATTTTCCAGTCTCTTGACAATGATAAGAGGTAGTGGAAATTGGTCAGTGCTCAGGGTTAGGCTAATGTCTGTCTTGAGCATTGCACGTATTAAAAGAGAGATGATTATGCTGTTGATTTTCATTGGCTGTAGTTTTGCTATATCCTATCTGCAGCAAGAGACCATGTGTTTGCCCAGATTCCAAAAAAACAAACCCCAGAATGAAATCTGGAAAATTAGTCACCAACCAAGACCTTTCAGTCAACACAGATTACTAGATTGCCATATTTTTTGACCTGTCAGTGTTGTGTTGGCTTTGATGGCTTCATGCATGCATGCTAGAGAGGGAGGTGGGGGGAGAAGGATATGTGAAATGTTAATTTAGTCCATGCAGATGAATGCAGATACCAACAGCCTGCTGAGAATTCATATTACTGAATGTCAAAATACAAATAGGACAGACTATATGACCAGATGTCTGTGTATTTGCTAATAAATTGAAGTAGCTACTTTAACTGTGATGGAACTGAGACAGTAGAGAAAGCCCTGCAAAGTTGCATTGATTAGAGTACATTTCTTTAGCTGATTAGCATTGTGAGTGTTGATAACAGCTTCCACTGTTACAAACTCTTTTTCATGTAGAAATCATTAGGTTTGTTTTGGGTAGTTCTTTGTTAGGTATGCACAGAGTAACACAAAACAATAAAATTAATGTAGGTACACAAAAAGAAAATGCCTTTGAAGAGTGTGAATGGAATGAGATGTTTATTTATTTATTCATTTGTTTTATTCTTTTGACTGGACAGACTAAAAACATTTGTGGGATCTGCCCACATTCAAGCAAATGTGACAATGCAAGTATCATTGCTTAGCAGCAACGAGTAAACAGCTGTTGCTAGGCAAAGCCTACAACAATACAGGCAGTGACGTGTGTTCTGTGCTGTCCAACGCAGTGTTATATTTGAGGAATATATATGGCGATATGGTGGTGTGGTTGTTGCAAGCAGTAATATTGTTGGTACTGTACTATTAGACTTCAATTCTTCAAACCCATGTTTGTCTGTGTATACTGTGCAACTGTAATAAATATTTTAGAACAGTTCAACGAGTGGTTGTCTCTTTATATAACGACATTCCACATTGGTGACCCCGACAATACACAACACAAATAATGGACAGCGGTCGAATAGAAGACCTCCTTCAACAGTACGTAACACAGATGGAGAATTTACTAGGCAAACTACATACCAGACAAGGGCAGGAAGACCAAATGGAAGAAAAACAACATGATGCCAGCATTACAAACAGACCAGTACCAACAGAGACACCAAGAATTGCCTTGCAGCTTCTGCCATTTTGGGCCGACAGACCAACAGTTTGGTTTGCTCAAGCCGAAACACAGTTCACTTCGGCCAGTATCAGTAACAAGAAGACCAAGTTCTGCTACGTGATCTCACAGTTGGATCAGCGTTACGCCTCAGAAGTAGAGGACATTATCACCTCTCTGCCGAAACACGACCCATACATAACGCTGAGAATGGAACTGGCAAGACGCCATCCCCCTCAAAAGAGCATCGCATCCCCGAGCTCAGAAGACATGGGCGACCGCAAACCTTCCCAGTTTCTAAGACACTTCAGAAGCCTCGCCCCAGACATGCCAGATGACTCCATAGCATCTGGTCCAACCGACTACCTTCTCATATAAGGGCCGTCCTCGCAGGCCAGCCCCATCACTTGGCTCCACCAGGCCTTCAAAAAGTGCAAGGCAAGTTTGTCACGTGCCACTCTACTGGCACACCTCGACATGTTCAGGCCACTTGCACTTGTCACAGATGCCTCCACGTCCACCATGGGTGCCGTGTTGCAGCAACGCGTCAGGAACCCCTGGCAGCCCCTCACATTCTACCCCAAGAAAATCAACCCTGAGGTGAAACCACCAACTGCACCACCTCCACCTTCAACCGCGCAGCCGACATAGCACTGGCTGCATCACCACCATCACCCGTCGCATCAACTACACGCTCTGGACGCGACGTACATTTCCCTACTTGCTTCAGCAGCCGAGCAACCATCTCTGCGGGAGGGTGATGTGGGAACTGCCCACATTCAAGCAAATGTGACAACAAAAGTATCATTGCTTAGCAATGGCGAGTAAACAGCTGTTGCTAGGCAAAGCCTACAACAGTACAGGCAGTGACGTGTTTTCTATGCTGTCCATTGCAGTGTTATATATGAGGAATATATGGCGATATACAAAAAGTGGTGGTGTGGGTGTTGCAAGCAGTAATATTGTTGGTACTATACTATTAGACTTCAATTCTTCGAACCCAAGTTCGTTTGTGTATACTGTGCAACTGTAATAAATATTATAGAACATGATTTATTTCAACCGTCTTCCAGGGCATACACTCCTCTACCTCCTCCTCTCTCTCGCACTACATGTTTCGGCACAAAAGTGCCATCTTCAGGTGCTTATTCGATTTACGCTAAACTAGTTCATTGCATGCCTTGTCGTCTTCATATTAAAATAACTAAAATATATATGATAAATATGCTGGAAATAAACTGGAAGACAGTTGAAATAAATCATGGACTTAAATCAGTGCAACAGGACGCTAAAATATAACATTATTATAGAACAGTTCAACAAGTGGTTGTCTCTTCATATAACAACATCCCACACATTTTTAATTCAGGATTATGGATATATGGCGGCAAAGGTAGAAGCTGCATTACATCACTTTTTTTTTTTCAAATGTGGTTGATTTCAAGAAATAAAATGTCCAGTCTGATTCCAGTTGTTGGTTGAAGTGACAGGGCCATGCAGTGTTATAATGAGTTCATTAAAACTGCAGTTTTTAATTGATAACACTGTAAAGTAAAATAATGTGTCTGAATTATTCAACTTAGTTTTCTATATTCCAGATTGTGCACAGAGGTGTATGGTTCACTCCATGTAAATATCACATTGTTTGAGGAACAAAAATAATAAAATAAAAGCCAAACTAGTGTTTTCCCATGTGAGCCTAATTTGTTTGGCGGGAAGCCTTATATTGGCTCTGTAGACCACTTTACTCACTAGCAGCATAACAAATTTAAGCAATGGCATTTTTGTAGCATAAGGTAATGTTCAGATCTGGCCAGAAGGGAATGATTATAAGTAGCGGCGACTTTTGTTTAAAGGGAATGATGCCTTATGGACCACCTAACTGCATTACTGCAGGAGAATAAATTAACTTAACTTTGTGCATGTGTCAGTTAATACAGGTTTCTTCATTATTTTAGAAGCACTCTTTAAACACTTGTCTTAATGTGCTGCTGTTTATTTGTAGATCAGGAAGGGACCAGACTTCTGTTATGGACCAGGCTCTTCAAGTGACTCAGGAGATGCACAAAACCAAAAATAGCTTGCTGTGGGGAATCATCAATGGAATTCTGATGGCTATAGTTTTATATGATGTGTATGTACATTACTTTACACTGCTGTCTTTGAAATAACTAATTAATGTGAATAATAGGACCTGAAATTTTGACTCTTTTAAGTCAACACCTTCAGGTCAACATGATCCTGAGCAAGTTCCATCCAACTTCCAATCTTCACAAGCAGTTTCTCTAAGTTTTATCTGTATGTTATTCTCCCATTTCTTTCTTAGCTTTATACATAACTTGTGGAATAGTAAAAAAAAAAAAAAATCTAATGCAGTTTTAGTTATTTTCATTGGTAAATGGTCTTCACATTTTCTTCTGGATATGTTTTATATTTTGTGTGTCAGTCTGCTCTTCTGTATATCATTATAGTCTTAAAGAGGTGATTGATATGTGTATTTCATAGGTTTCCAATTTTTATTGTTCTACTGTTAAGAAGTGGATTTAATTGTCATTGTGATTAGCATAAAGTTAGCTGACAGATGCTTTGAATATGTGGCACAGTTCAGATATTTGTGAATGACTATAACAAATCAAAGCCTAATTCAGGAGGAAATTAACAGGAGATAGAATTCAGGTATGCTTGCTACCATTCAGTCCAGAACCTTTTGTCATCTTGTCTGCTATCTAATAACATAAAAATTAGAATATAGAAAACTATAATTTTGCCTGTGGGTCTGTATGGGTGTGAAACTTGGTCTCTGACATTAAGGGAGGAACATAGACTGAGGGTGTTTGAGAACAGGGTGCCGAGGAGAATATCTGGACCAGAGAGCGATGAAGTGACGGGAGGTTGGAGAAAACTGCATAATGAGGAGCTTCATAACTTATTCTCTTCACCAAGTATAATTGGAATTATCAAGTTAAGGAGGATGAGAAGGGCAGTGAATGTAGCACGAATGGAGGAGACAAATGCATGTAGGATATTGGTGAGAAAGCCAGAAGGAAAGAGACCACTAGGAAGAGCAAGACATAGGTGGGTGGATAGTAATAAAATGGATCTTAGATAGGATGGAATGGTATGGATTGGATCAATCTGGCTCATGATAGGGACAAGTGGAGGGATCTTATGAGCACGATAATGAACCTTCAGGTTCCATAAAATGCTGGCAGTGGTTCTTGAGTAGCTGCACAATTGGCAGCTTCTCAAGAAGGGCTCAACAACATGACTGATTGAGTGTTATTAGCATCATTGTCATTTTCACCATCAACATCACTCTTATTGATGTCTCAAACATTGCAGATGAGTGATTATAACTTCAGCTCTTTATTCCAGAGGTCCCACAGTTGAGCATTGGCCTTGAAACCAGCTGTCATGACAACCTTCTGGTGGTTTTCCTGAACTCCTCAGGCATAATCTGAGATACTGCTTTATGACTGCTTCCTTCCAGTCAATATTCACAGCCATCTTATCATTTGTTGTTATATGACCAGTGTAGTTGAAAAAGCATTGCTAAATCACACAAGATTTAGTAACTTGTTCTTATCATGAGGGTTCTTAAAACTAGCTCCATGGAGCAGAGTCCTTGAGAAGATGACTATTCAGTAAGCTAGTAGTAATTCCTCACATTCTGTAGACCACATGAGTTTATTACCATTTATTCACAAGAACCAGCCTCTGTACCTTATCATGAGCCACAGGAGTCAAATCAACATCCCCACATCCAGTTTCTATAAGATAAATTGAGTGTCTGTAATTTGAGTGTTTGGTGTTTGATGAAAATTTAAAATGTGATCTGGCGTATGATATCATGTAATATATTTGGTTGTAATGAGAAAACATATCATAACCCAGAAGAAAACAGTCTGTATATTATTAATCTCTCATCTATGCCTGTGTCTGCCACTGCTCTGTTCCCATCAGGTCTTTCAGGTAAAATCTGTGTTTCTCATCTCTCCCATGTTACATTGTCCACCCAACTTATGTTTCTTGATTTGATGGTTCTAATAACAGGTGGAAAGTATAAATTATGCTCCTAATTATACAATTTGTCTTTCCTCCTGGTACTGCCAAGGCCAAGTATTCCCTGTAACACTTCATTGTTGAACACTATATGTGTGTTCCTACCTGTTCTAAAGAATTATTCTGTGTTCTTATCTTAGAATGAGAGAATAAGTTTCATACCCATACAAAATAGTGGTAAAATTATTGTGGCATATTTGCTCAAAGCAAGAACTGTGGAGCCAGAGAAACAGCATTGCTAGGTAACAGCTGTGTAACATGTAACAGTGCAGTAACTGTTGGAAGCGGTGTTTTCTGTGCGGTCCATGCCAAGGCTATATATCAAGAGGGAGTCTTGAGACATCAGAAGAGTAGGAGGTTGGTGTGAGATGGTCACCACCCTGTGAGGACATGAGACTGGGAGCGAGGGAATGTCCACTGGTGAAGACACAGCAGACTGAGAAGACTTAGTTCTTGCTGTAGTGAACTGCATAGCATGTGAATTAGTGATAGCACTAGAGTTACTTGTAGTTATGATCTGTATGTGTTCAATAAATCCAATTACCAATCCAAAACTCATTGTAGTCACTCTAAAATTTTGACATTTTGCTTTCTGTCATCACTAGTCTTTGTATTGAAATTGTTTATTGCTTGGTTCATATCTGAATCAGGATAAAGTAATGATCTGTTCTATGCATTGCTTTTCCAGAATATACACATGTCCAATGTACACAGCAACAGTGATTTATTTTGAGTGGCTGGTGGCTCTAGTTTTGATGTTGAACACAGCCTATCATTTTGGCCATTACTTGCGAAGAACTTTCTATTTGGATCCTGTTACCCTTTCCCCAACCCAGAAGAAACTGTTGGGTATTTCTGATTCAGGTACGCTTTTATTGATCTAGTTCCTTCTTAAGCAAGAAAATCGGCATATGAGATGATCATGCTGTGTTTGTGGGTGTCTAGACATATATGTATGTGTATGTTCTTCCAGCTTTTTTGAAATATTTCACTAATTTTGGCAAAACTTGGTATGAATAGTTTACCATTGGAGACACACTTTTAGTTTCCTGTGTTTTTTTATTCTCTTAGTGGGGGATGGGGTCCACTAGGCACAGCGGCCACTAATTGGCCTATTTTACCTGCCCTGGGTGATTATGATGATGGAGAATTTGGTGGAATGAAGATTGGCAGGGGAAATCGAAGTACTCGGAGAAAACCTGCCCCAGCGCCACTTTGTCCACCACAAATCCCACTTGACCAGACCCAGGATCGAACCTGGGCCGCCGCGGTGGGAAGCCAGTGGCTAACCGCTTGAGCTATGGCGCAGCCTTCCTGTAATTAGTAATAATGTTGTGAATGCATGAACTTAGGACATAAGAGTATCACTTAATATTTGGTCATACATGATGAGTTGTAATAGATCTTTGAAGAGTGTGTAACTTTTGTGATGGAAAGAGATACATGGCAGCCATGGTCAAATTATCTGTAGCCTCCAGTTTCATGGCATTAACTAATAAACCATTAAGGCTGCACATTATATGTAGGGTAGTCAAAAAGTTCCTGGAATTCCCCTGCAGACGGAGAACGAGCAATAAGATAGCGCACACACTGTTTTGGTGGGAAGCCCAGCATGTCTGCTTGCAGGCTGAACAGGTCTGGACAGGTTTCAGTGTGCAGTGTCGTTACGGTTCCGTTTGAATTAAATGTGAATGTTGGTCATTTGGCACAATGTCGCAGTTTGAACAGCGTGTGAACATCAAGTTCATGTGCAACTTGGGAAAATCTGCTTCAGAGACGCTGTCGGCCCTGCACTAAAAAAATCCGCAGTTTACAACTGGTTTTCCCAGTTTAAGAATGGGCAGGAGACGTTAGAGGATGACCAGCGCGGTGGGAGACCTTCGACATCCTGAACCGAAGAAATGATTGGAAAAGTGCAACAACTGATTCGATGTGATCATAGAATGACCATCGCGGAATTGGAGCAAGAAGCTCGTACTGTTACTGGCCATTTCTACATGCAAGTTTTGCTGAGGTTGCACGATGCAGTTTGGAGGAAGTGGCACGACAGGTGGCAGGGACAGTGGTTTCTGCATCGCAATAATGCACTGAATATTTGGTCATACATGATGAGTTGTAATAGATCTTTGAAGAGTGTGCACTTGTTGTGCAGCAATTCCTTGTCGAGAAAAACTTTCCTGTCGTCACTCAAGCACCGTACTCTCCGGATCTCGCTCCGAGTGACTTTTGGCTGTTCCCCACTCTGAAAATGGGCCTCAAGGGGACACATTTCACAATCATGGAGGACATCAAATCGAATGCAACAGCTGAGCTCTGGAAGATTCCAAAAGAAGCCTTCCACTCCTGCTTCCAACAATGGCAGAATCGATGGAGCAAGTGTGCGCGCGCTAGGGTCCTTCTTTGAAGGTGACTAGGTAAGCATTGCTGTATGTCCTACTATTAGAGTGCTATACCACCTTTCCGGGAACCTTTTGACTGCCCCTTGTGTATTAAATGTTTGTAAGTCATCAGTTACAAACATGATGGTGCAAAATGGTTATATCTGATACATTTAATGTAGGCAGAATCCGTATGTGGTAGGTTCTTTATGAAAGAAAATATAATAATATAAATAGTATTTTTAAATGTGTAGGAATAAGTCTGTGTGTTAGGAAAGTAGACTATTGTTGAGTTTTACTCAGAATTCATTTTAGAGATTATCCAAATACTATTCAATTTTTATGAATAGCACTTTGACTGTTAAAAAATGTTGTCTTTTCCAGTCTTGTTTGACTCTGGAGCAGAGATTTGTAGTCATTCAGCTTTTTAAGGAATTTTGTATATTTTAGGAAAACCATTAAGGTTCATTGTTGTGTTTACAACAGCCCACCACTGGACAATGTCAGAGTATAATTGTTAACATTCGCTAGGCACCAGAAATTAATTGCTTCCTTGGAAATGTAACATAGTATCACAGCAGTAAAGTCTTAGATCCCAGGTTTTCAGAACAAGTGTTCTGGAGTTATCGTGTAACATGATAGCTAGCAATGTGAAACCATAGACAGGGATTGTGAGCTATTCATGGCATGATAGACGTGCGATACCTAAGCAGTTGATCGGTCAATATAGAACCTGAACACCACCTCAAAGCTAAATTTAAACCAATCGGAGTGGAGTAAACTTTTGTAAACAGAAGTTCTCTGAAATTTGGAACCACCATAATGCTTGGTATCTGACACGCTCTGGTGTAGGTCTTCAAAAGGGAACAATGTAATGTATTGTAATCTTCGTAAAGGACTGACATAGGTATTCAAAGGGTTAAAGTAAAGTTGTTAATTAGCGGCCTCCATAGTCTAGGGTAACATTCCCACCTCGTGACTCAAGGTATGCTGGTTCAAACCCGGCGGAGGTCGTGGAATTTTTAAGGGCGGAAAAATTCAGGGAACAAGTCCTCTGGGAGGGACTTTAAGCCGTGGGTCCCGTGTCATAGCTTTACGGCACGTAAAGGAACCTCATGTCTCAAGGGGACCTCTGAGCCAAATTCAGGACATTTCCTGCCCAACAGTAGTCTCTAACGCCTCTGGTAGATGGGGGAAGCATCGAGATACCGCTGAGCCAGTAGAGGCCAAACTCGCTGGCTGAGTTGGGACTGATGTCACGCACCAGTACTGGTAGGGTATAGAGACTGGTAGAATATCACGGGGACGCACAATGGACCAATATCTGGTCTAAGTGCATGGGGAAACCCACCCTCTCCAATAACAACAACAACAACAAAGTTGTTAATTGTGACCATTAGATAAGTGAAAATAAAGAGGTTGGTTAAGAATTTATTGTCACTCTGCCAGCCCAAGCAAGAATCAATACACCTGGGAGATCATTGCTCATATTGACATCCAGGAGCTAGCCACACAAAGCAAACCATTGGGAAACAAGTGTGGCCTCAAAAAGGGGAAATGGCAGCACTTGCCTATCTCATCCATCTAAATTTGATTGTTCTAATAAAATGTAAAGAATACAAATTAGGAAGCTCCTCATTATACATTCTACTCCATCATCCTGTTACTACCTTCTGAAGTCAAAATATTCTCAGCACCTGCAATTTATGTTGGTCATTTAGTGGAAGAAACCAGATTTTGTACCCATATAAAACAACAGATAGGATACAATTCATGTTTTTAGATAGGAGATAGGATGGCAAAAGTTCTGAGCTTAATTTGTTCTAGTTTTTTATATGAATGGACTTCTGATACGTGATTCAGACTTTCACTATGGGCTCTAGTGAACACATTTGTGAACATTTTGGTTACACAAAAGGTTGGAATTTCTTGAGTGTTAGTTTCTCAAAGAAGAAATGTGCTCCATGAAGGTAGTTAATTATTAAAATATTTAATGATGTTTTAAACATGTGAAATGTTCTGTGTTTTATCATTCATATACTTGATATCCAGATCCACATTTCAAGATTACTTCTCCACCTGCTGACATGTCAAGGTCTAGTACTTTGCCTCATTCAGACATTCTGTCGTCAACACCGATTAATCTGTCTGCTTCCAGCTGGAGGTCATCATCTTTCATGTCTTCTCCAAGTGACAGTGAGTTGATTTCTGTTTCTGAAATGCAGTGAGATTTTTCAAGTACCCGATAAATCAGTGGATTTCTGGTGGAAGAGTTGAATGCCTCTTCCATCAAGTTGGTCCCACTGGATTCAAATTGCTAGTAGAACTGACAAAACTTTAGTCAGAATGTTGCAAATACATTTATTGATAACAGAAGAAGTTATACCATTAAACCGTGTATTAATGGACTGTCTGATCATGATGCACAGCTCTTAACATTTAAGAATATTACTGTACCTAATGATACATTTGGATCTATCTTTGCTAGAAACATTAATAAAAATAACATAGCTGAATTTCAAATGTTATTAATTTGGAAACAGTGCAACAATATTTTTTTGAATAATAATGTTAATAATATGTTTAATAACTTTCATAATACTTATTTAAGATGTTTTTATGCCTGTTTGCCAAAAGAAGGAAATCAAACATAATATTATTAAGAATAAATGGATTACAAAAGGGATAATGACCTCATGTAAAAGAAAGAGAGAACTCTTGTTATTATGCAGATGCAGTGATGATTTAAATCTTAAAATATATTATAAACAATACTGTAAAATATCAAAAGTGATAATAGCTGCAACAAATCATATTGCAATAGAGTTACGTGGTGTGTTCAAAAAGTATTGAACCTTTGGTCGGCAGAAATACATTTATTAATTTGGAGGTACAAAACCCTAATCCCCTTCAAAGTAGTCTCCTTGGTAATGCACACACTTCTCCCAGCGCTTCCGCCATTGTTGGAAACACTTCTGGAACACGTCTTTTGGAATGGTGATCAGCCCGGCCATCGCNCCACGTGATGTCTTCCCTTGACTCAAATCGGGTGCCTTTCAGCGGCATTTTCAGCTTGGGAAATAGCCAAAAGTCACACGGAGCCATGTCGGGGTAGTAGGGAGCCTGACGAACCACAGGGATATTGTATTTGGTGACGAAAGTCTGAATCAGATGCGCAGAATGGGCGGGTGCATTATCATGACAGAGCTGCGAAGTTTTTGCTGCCCACAGATCCAGTCGTTTGTGCCTCACAGCATCACGAAGGCAACGAAGGACCTCCTGGTAGTATTTCTTTGTGATGGTTTGGCCTTGTGGTGCGTATTCATGGTGCACAACCCCACGGAAGTCAAAGAAAACGGCCAACATGACCTTGACATTGCTGTGGACCTGCCATGCTTTTTTTGGCCCCTGGGATGTCAGATGTTTCGACTGTGACGACTGCATCTTGGTTTCCGGGTCATACCCATAAACCCACGACTCATCGCCTGTGATCACAGTGTTCAGAAAGTTGGGGTTACTGTTTGCATTGTCCAGCATGTCCTGTGCGATTTCCAGATGGCGTTGCTTCTGCTCCATTGTTAGCAGTTTCGGTATGAATTTCACGGACACTCTCCTCATGCCCAAATCCTCGGTCAAAATTGAATGTACTGATCCAACGTTTACCCCTATCTCGTTCGCAAGTTCTCAGACTGTGATACGATGGTCCTCCATGACCAAAGTCTGCACTTGCTCAATGACATTCTCATTTCGGCTTGTTGAGGGTCTGCCTGAACGCGGTTTGCTGTCCACTGATGTGTGGCCATCTTTGAAGCTGTTGTACCACTCCTTTATCCGTGAGTTGCTCATGGCATCATCCCCGAAAGCCTGTTGAGTCTTGTGAATGGTTTCCACTTGGCTATCACCAAGCTTTTGGCAAAATTTGTTGCAGTATCGCTGCTAATGTTGTTCCCTCATTTTACACCTTACTGGAATCTGACGAGCGCTCACTACATGTCCTCACTCATAGGTCGACTGCCAGCAACTGACGCTTTCTGCTGGCGGGTAAAAACTCATGACTGCGCATGAATGTCCCCTCCACATCTCCACAGAAGGGATCCTCCCGCGCTTCATTGGTTTACGCGGGAAAAAAGAAGGTTCGATACTTTTTGAATTCTAATAATAAAAATTATTTGAAAAATAATAAATGAGGATAAAAGGAAAATACAAAGGGATAAAGGTATTCATTCCATAATGGTAGATAATAAAGTAATGATGAATCAGAACAAAATTGCAGATGCTTTTAACAAACACTTTCTATCCATAGCTGATTCTATCATATCAGGTCATAATAAATATATAAGCTCAAATTCATCCAATCCAATAAATTACTTAGTAAATACGTTTAGTAGACTTCTACTAAAATTAATTCGCAGTATGCCTCCACTTATGAAATTGAAAAAAATATTAAATCATTAAAGACTAAAAACTCAAGTGGACATGATGAAATTTCAAACAGAATAATAAAATTAAGTTCACCGTTTATAATTTCTCCACTTACTCATATTTGTAATGCAATATTTAATAAATATTTTTCTGATAGATTAGAATTTGCCTTAGTTAAACCACTACAGAGGGGTCCAAAAAAATGTACTCACTCTTTGATAGTCAGTATCTTTGGAACAAAATGACATGTAGTTACAATTCTTGCTCGGAGAGAGAGAGAGCCATTGTATATGTTCGAAGTGACCACCATCAGCTGCTAAACAGCATTGATGCCTCCGAACTGTTGAGTGAACTACGGCTGCCAGTGTGTCCGGTGTGATGGCTGCACACGGCGCTTCGATGGCTTCTCGTAGTGCGTTCAGTGTAGCTGGCTTTTGTCGATAAACTTCATCTTTCAAGGTTTCCCATAGGTAGAAGTCAAGAGATGTTACTTCTGGAGTCTGTTGTGGGTACTCAGTAGCACCTCTTCGACCTGTCCTTTGTCCAGGTAGAGTGTTATTCAAGTACGCCCTGACATCTTGATGGTAGTGAGGTGGAGCACCATCTTGTTGTAGGTAAAATCTCTCCTCTCCAAACAGCTCTCAAATGGCAGAGAAAATTGATGTCTGAAGCATATCGAGATACATCTGACCAATTACGGTACCTTCAAAGAAGAAAGGACCAACCAAACCACACGATGACAGACCACACCATATGTTAACACCCGGTAGATTCACTTCCTTGCCCACGTGAACGTGTGGATTTACAGGAGCCCAATGCACACAGTTGTGGTGGTTAAAAATACCATTCATTTTGAATTGTGCCTCGTCAGACCAGATAACTTTCCCTGCAAACTCCTCATCCTCATGCCTTCAATCTAGGTCGTCATCATTCATAGCGTGCAGCAGTCTTGGAATGTACACTTTCTACTTTGCAGCCTTCAGAATTCGCCATACACTTGATCGGCTTACCCCACTTTTGCGTGCACACTGATTCACAGATTTTTGCAGTGATCATTTAAAGCGTTGCAACACTACAGCACTGGAAGCTGTACTTATTACTATCCGTGGTCACCCAGATCTTTGCTTATGCACATCATGAACAGTACCGTCACTTCAAATTTATCCTGAATACGGGCAATTGTTCAACGTGTTGGTGGCTGAGTTCCAAACTCATTCTGCCATTGTTTTCATACTTGCAATACCACTTCAATACAGCCTTGCATTGCTCAAAGAACAACCTTTCAGCCATTTTTTCTCCTCGCTTCTCGCAGTGCGCGCATGGCACGACACTCATGTGACCTTCGCCATCTGTTGAGAAAACGGAGGAACGTATCGTCTCCATCTTCAGGGTAGAAGGAAAAATAAGAAAATCCACAAGCAAAGAGACAGAACAGGTGCAAGCAGACTATGTTGGGAATATACTCAGCTATATGAGAGCAGGGAAGGAAGGGACAAGTCTACATGGGAAACCAGTGGAGAGGGAGAGGGGAAGGGTCTGGGACAGGAGCAAGGTTAGAGCAGGTATAGGATATTGCATCAGTGGAGAAAGGCAAGGTTAAAGGGAGGGCATTAACCCTTAAGCTGGGCGGTTGCTATGTGAGTGGGTCATGGACTGTGTGGCCTTGTGGATCTGGCGTCATGTCCCGGGGGGGGGGTTAGGGAACAGATGAGAGTCTTCCATGACTTGCTGAGACAAAACCCCCCTCTCTGTTCATATTGTCGGGATGGAGTTCAATCTCAATGGCTTCCCTAAAGATGCGATCCATATATCGCGTCTTGGTGGCGAGTATGGAGGTATTCTGAAGCTGAATGCGGTGTCCCAACAAATGACATGACTCAGACCCGAAAGCCAATCTTACACAAATCATGTTTTGTGTCCATGACAGGTATGATGAGTGCCAACTACACAATGTCATCACCATCATGGGTTTATCATCAGGGCTCTCCTGTGGCCACCCTGTCCATCCCTCGAAATAGAAGTCAGCAGACTTCTCCGGGCTCTCAATTGTCAGCCATTTCATCTGTGGACTTCATAGAGAATGAACGTTCATTAACACAGTACCTCCAGGATTATGAAAATTTCGAAAGAACTGCAGCTGTTGGTAATTATTTATTTTCAGATGTTATTTTCATGCTCTTTGAAGTTTTGTTTTCATGCTTTGCCCAATCTGACATGTCAGATTGAGTTACAAAGAGTTTATTATATGTTCTTTGTACTATGTGCTTAAAGACTCATATGTAAGTAAGATCATGTTTCAGAATTATTGTCTGTTGTATGTTTGAAATTAATAACTGCTGGATGGGTTTTGATGAAATTTGTTATGATATTATGCTTTTAGATGGCAACCTAGACTTGTACGACTACTTTTAATCAACTGCAGTCAGTAATAATGTGGTGGAGGCTCGAATTTGTGTGACAGGATTAACACTAATGCTCGTGCTGAAAATCGCTTGCCACGCCAACTAAAATCACCGTAATACCCTAAACTGGACTTAATACTGTTATTGTCTGGGGACACGCGGTAGCGTAGTTGGTTGAGGCACTATGCTAGAAGCTGGAAGGTCGCGGGTTCAAGTCCTGATAAGGTCATTGAATTTTTTTCAGTTGATCTAATCCTTCCAGCCACACTATGGCCCTGGGGTCGACTCAGCCTCTAACAGAAATGAGTACCAGGAATTAATTAAATAATTTTCCTGGGGAGTAAAGCGTGGCCAGCGCGTAAGGCTGACAACCTTACCGCCATCTCTGAGCCGATTGTCTAAATAATGTGGGACCCTCAATGTCTCACAACCCTATGGGGCTTCACGGCCTGATACAGGGATAGCTTTACTTTACTTTACTGTTATTGTCTTCTTCAGAACTACTTGTAACAGCAAGAAGATTCAGAATGCAAAGGTGCAAAGGACATATGTCGAAACTGTATATTCCTATGTGGATTGCTACTGTTCAGTCTTCTTTACTTACTGAAAGATCTCTGTATCTCTTTTTACCTGCAGTGAAAATAGAAGTATTACTTTTTCCAGTAACAAATTATGTTCTTGCATCATATTGCAGAATGAAATACAATATATTTGAATTATATTGTAAACAAATTGATCTATATTGAGCAACAGAATATTTGAAAAGCATAAGACATAACAGGCGATATAAGTATTTTGCATAAGGAAGTTGTCATTTTAAAGGAGGTTCATCTTACTAATGTATTTCACAAATAGATGTACATGTTGAAATCGGGCAGAATACTGTTTCACAAAATTTCATCACATTCTAACCATGTGTGTGGCTACCACAGTCTATCAAGTGTCTTGTATGCATGGGATTATCTGTTATTTCACTGCATATTTTAATATCCAGAAAAGGCTTCATTAGAACTTAACAATTATCCCACTTATGCACAGCTGTGACACCAAGCATGAAAATCCTATTGAAATCCCTGTGTGTGCATCTGCGTATTTGGGATAATTTCATCGTTCCATCAGTTCTCAACACGTTCATTGTTATAACCCATTTCAATTATATTCTTTTTTTTCCAACAATACCTCTCTCTCTTCTATTTAATTCTTCTTTTCCATTCATTGTTATCCAGGCATAGGGAACAGCTCATTTGGGAAGCAACAGATGAGCACCTCCATGACGACATAAACAGGAAGATGGTTTCTTGCGTAGAAGGTCATAAAAGGTTCTTATCTGCTGTTTGTAGGAAAGGAAGGTTCTGTCCAAGAACAAGATAGTTACTTCCTTCTTAGGCAGCACTCCCATACCCATGTGCTTGAAAAAGAATGCGGTATTTTCACACTTCCCATCTCTAGGGACTGTGGGAAGGACCACCTTTTCTCACACTTTCAGTTTCCCTCCTGTGGCAAACAATAATATTTTGACCTTGGAAAGGGTTTTTTTCCCCCCTCAGTATTCAATTTCCCTTTTCTGACGGTAAATACTGGGTCCTAGTGTATGACTGTTTTCTGTTGCACCATTCCCATTGACCTTGGCCAGGCCTCTCATGGATCTGAGCTACCCTCATTGTAGCCTCTCTTTATAACTGAACCTGTTCCTCTGAAATAAATGTGTCTGTTTACAAGGCTACACAGTGTTACAAACAAGATCTCATTCTTTGCTAGTGTTGTTTGAAAATTTTTTGGATCTTAAAAGTTAACAAAAAGTGTGGATGGGCTCTCCATTCATATGGAAACATCTTATTACAGGTCAGAGTGTGGAGCAACCTTCAAACTTGTTGAGTTCCTTCTGGAGCCACCCAGCCACTCGCACAGCATCGGAAGTGCCACCTACATTGCGTCGCTGCTCATATCAACTGGCACCTCCCACCACAGGTAGGAAAAATATCAGGTTAGGATAAAATATGATTTAGTATGAAAAACTATGCCATGTAGCTTTTCTCAAGGTGGCCATTGAATGCAGGAGAAGCATATACATTTTTGTCTGTTTACTCCTCAGCAGACAATTTTCCAAATTATGTTCTGAGTTATTAAAAACAGTGTTGGCCTCATAGTTTAAATTAATAAATAAACTAAAAATGGTCCTTATATTCAGAAAATATTTTATTTTAGTATTAACTAACATAGTATAAAAATAAATTATAAAATAATGTTTGAAATGTTGTATTGGCCTACTGCTTACATATTTATGGTAGATGCTTCCAGAAAAGAGGTAAACAGAGATGGAATGGCCCAAGAAAAATTGTAAAATGTTGAGGAGGGTGAGGAGTGGCAGGATTATGAAGCTTGTGTCAGAACAGAGAAATGCTTACAAAACTGCAACCAGAAAACTGAAAGGGAAGAGACTTCCTCTGTAGATGGGAGGATCTTTTGCATTTGGGAATTTATTGAAAAGAATGTATAGAGTGAGTTTTGTTTCATTGAGCCCTTTTTTTTATCATAAAATTAAAATGAATTTGTATAAACGTCATTATTTTTCAATGGCTGTAGATATATGAAATATAGTCTTCAACAAGTTCACATGTGCTCCCTGTGAATTGATATTTTGAAGTTGAATGATGAAATTTGGTTTCTGTGGAGATTGAGAACGCCTTTTGCTATATTGTTTCTTTCAAATCATCAGTTGTGCAAGGGTTAGTGGTGAAAAATTTATCTCTGAAATATCCCCACAGCAGATGAGCACTTTAAAACTTCTTTGATGAACATGAGGAAATCTGTTTGAGATCATTGCATTTCCAAATGTTTTCTTCAAAAACATCCAACAGTATTAGCAGTATGAGGCCTCAAGCCGTCTTGTTGGAACCAGTTCTTATTGTTATCAACACTCTAACCCATGAGAGAAGGAACAGCCATTCTGCAAAACATTAAGACAAAACTGAGAATTGACTGTCTTCAATAAACATGGGTCAGAATGTTGCACTGGTAGAAAGTGTACACCAGACCAAAACATTGGAGATGTAGGGGATTTTCAGTAATAGTCTCAGAATTTGTAAATTTCACTAATATGTACTGTTTGCTTACATAGCTGTCTGTTTGAAAACGAGCCTAATTGGAGTCTTGATTCTGTTTAAAATGTCTACTTCATTTTGAAGAAAGGCTGACTAATTACTGCAAGTTATGAAACATCTGTTTCCCTAACTTTGTCTTGTAAAGCTAAGGATAGCTCTGAAAATTTTTCTCACTCTGCTATATCTCATATGTATTTGTTCAAGATGTTGCAGGCTCTCAGTAATGTTTTGTAATACTCTTTTACAATGAAAACTTTCGGCGGCACACTGTAGATTTCCATGATATTTAGAGATAAAGATGGCACAGTTCCAAGTTGCCAACCTAAAATAAAAAATAAGTGCATGGAGTCTCCTAAATTTTCAGTTTTGAGGCCATGTGGATTAGAAAGACAACTGAAATGGTTTGATGAATAAAAAGTCACTCCGTAGAAAATAATGGTTGAAGTTTAATGACTAAAATAAGACCCATCCTTTGGGTTCTTCAGTATCTGCTGTGAAATTTTTGTTACAGTGTATGTTGCACATCAGTAAATTGTTCAAGATCCTGAAGTTTTTGAGTGCACCATCTTCTGTATAAGTAGTGGAACCCACATTTATTGTTCCTTGGGTTAAGGTTTTCCCTCATTTAACATTAGTTTCAGTGTTCCCAAGTAGCTCATCTCAATGTTAAATTACCTCAATTTAAGATTTTCTTTAGTTAATGTTCAAGTCCACTACTTCCAAGAAAAAGAAAAAGGTAGAACTATCCCTGCAATAGGCTGTGAAGGGCCATAGGGTTGTGAGATGTCAAGGCGCCCACATCTACACACTCAGCTCACAGAAGACAGAAAGGTTATCAGCCTTACACACCAGCTGCCCTTTACCCCCCAGGAAGATTCCTGGTACTCATTTCTGTCAGAGGCTGAGTTGACCCCCTCACCAACAAAACCTTAAAAGGGATGTTTCTCTGAATGTTTTCCTCGGCTTTGTTTATCACTGTGCAGTGCCTACAGTGGGGAGTCCTGGAAGCCAGGCTGATGAAACAGGCTCACCTTCATCCTCTCTGTATCAGAGTCAAGATGTTTGGCGGCGCGTGCGAGTAAATCCAAATGTTCTCACACAGTGGAATGCTAATTTGCGAATGGTATGATCTGTTATTGGGTAAGCTATTTGTGTGCATGGTCTGATAATTGTTATTGGCATTCACTGAGAAGATAACAGAGAATGATGAACTGGAAAGACGTGGATAGAAGCAGATGCAGTGTATGCTAAGGTATGGTTCCAGCATTTGCTTGTGGGAACGAGTAAAGCAATAGAAAACCTCAACTCGTAATAGCCAGCTGTCACGTATGAAATGGAAGTGTTAATCACTCAATTATGCATTCGGTATAATATGAATATGACAGCAGTGTGAATTGTTCTCCATTTGTACTGATGGAACAGGTTTCTACAATGGTAATTCTTTAGAATTTTAACACGAAGGACTAATTATATATCTTGGCTAGAGAACCAGCTGTCCTGTTTGGATTCTTCTGTTTATTTTTTATCCCTCATGTTGAAATTATGAGAAGACTAAGTCATTTCTGGAAATGCTTGTAAAGTATACTTTGTACTAACTATAGTGCTTAAGATCAGGAGCTTGCCATTTGTTGTATGTTAATTTAGAAGATGGTCTCCTCATTTGAGAGAATATACATTACAATTTGAAAACAAAGTGCTGAGGAAAATATTCGTACCTAGAAAAGATTTGTATGAGTGGTATCTAAAACTTTGGGTTCTGCTGCTGTAGTGTTGGTTAAGGGCTTTCCTCAATTCTTTCTCATCCCTTGCAAGGACTGTCCTTCAAATCTGTTACAACTACTTTGAATATTTATTCCAGTTCACAGTGTATCTCATTCTACATACGTATATCGATGGTAAGTACATTGCTGTTAAATTGACAGCACCTTGAATTGAAAATGAAAATAATGTTATATTTTAGTGTCCTGTTGCACTGATTTTCATCCATTATATGTATACAGTGGCCGTCTTGTAGTGCACTCAATTTCACCTGTCACTTCACAACATGTTTTGGCAACATAGTGCCATCATCAGGTGACCCAATTACGTCAATCTATTGCATTGCCTGCCCTCATATATTTTCACAACACCATTTAAAAAGTCCGTATTTGTCAATTATGATAAATTTACACTCGCTAAAACTTGTTAAGATAATTCATCTTATTTGTCTTAATTAAAACTTGCATGTGGTTCATTCACTACGGGGTTGTTTTTCTTATTTTCTGTGTAAACCGCGTCTTGTGATGTGTGTTCCCTTCTTAGCTGCGCAGCCTCTTCTTGGTGTTGTCTGCCATATTCATGGTTAGGGACATCTGTCTTATTAGAAAAATCTTTTGATGTAAAATTGCAAATTACTGCTTTTATATCCTAACTTGATACTTTGGTCAACCTCATGGTAGGCCAGGACGTCTCACCTTGAAACATACTCTTTATGTTTACACTGGGTTTTCTTTTGTAACAGTGGATATCCAAGACTATCTTATTTCGTCTTGTGAAGGAAATTGAAGCTGTGGATGAAGCATTGCAACGTCATGGTCTGGCAGATATTCGAGTGGGTTCAGTTGGCCTAGAACGCTTAAAGAAGACTGCACAAATTCTTCAGGTGTCACAGAATATACCTACTCTGATTAGTCTTATTCCTTTCTTGGAACTCACATCAAATCAAGAATATCTTGTGACCCGAATCAAAGGTAAGTTGATTATTTCTTAAAACTTGAAACGGGTAATAATTTTTTATAGTTGCGTTGGCAGTAATACAAGAGTCCATTTCTAAAGAGGGGACGTTTCATAGTGCGGGCTTCCTTCCTTGTGGAAGGTATCTAAAGCTCCAAAACTTAGCAGTAGCCTGATACTCCCCATATTCATAAATTTTGCCCTTAGTTAGAGATAAGAGAAGTATATAAGAAAAATGTGCGCAGGATCCAGCCTATCTTGAATCTGAGGCTGTATGCACACAAATTCAGCATTTTGTCCCTTTTTCATGAAATTAGAAGTTCCGAAGTTTTTAGGTAACTGGACTCTATGTAAGATAATGATTTGCTGAAGAGTAGTAGTATTAGTTTGAAGCTGTAACTAATTTGTCTTGTCCAGTAAAGTAAAAGTAAGATTTTGCAACAGTGTACACATGATCCAGCTGGCCATATGGAAGAATATGCATAAACTATTATCCAAAGGCAACTTCTGTGATGAACATTGGAAAACCCAGAAACTTTGACATTATTCAAGGCTACATTCACCACATGGGCTAAGTTAAAAAAGAGGACAGAATGACTAGTTGCTGTTCCATTAATTTGAGAATGAGGATGTGGACAAAGGGATTAAGTATTCACTTGTTGGAGGTGACTAATGAATCACTACCTCATTCTGTCATTCTGTGGTAGGAAAATAGACCATTGAAAACTTTGGTTCTCAATTTTTTGGAAATAGCGCAAGGAGCCTCATTCCAACCCAAGAGGAAGATCTAACCCACGAGTCAGTCAAATGATTGCCTTGAAGGTAGACACACTTAACAGTTGGCAGATCCAGGATTGTAGCATGTACCCTGACACTGCACCTTCAACTTTCACCTTGCCCTTTTAATGATTGATTTACAGGAGCACCACCTGAATTGCTTCAGGTATAGGGATCAAAAGATGATATGGGTGAAAGTGGAGGTAAACTGGGAAGCTGGGAACATGAAATCCCTAGGGCATGATGTATGTAGGTGGAAGTTGATCCTCGGAGAATGATGACAAAGTACAAATTGAATGATGAACAATTATTTATTTATTATAACATTAATATTGTAGCATTATTTATTAAACTGAAGAGTATCGTAGGTCAGTCAGCCACGTATCTTAAAGGAGTGCACACCAAACATATCTGAACTATTCCAAGTTGTGACTTAACAGACACTACAGACCCGCTAACTCCACATATGGTTCCTGCCATGTTTCGGGGTGTAAGCTTGGAAATCCTATCCAGGAGACTAATGGTTTTCCATCATTTTCAAACCGCTGGCTGTACCTTTCCGTAGCTTCCATCAAATTTCAAGATAGCATGAAAGATCAGCACAGTCAAATTCATTGCCCTTTTTGCAGTCAGCATGTATATAGACTTATGTGTTCATATTTATCATGCGAAGGTAAACTTCCAAATCAGAGTTCTTTCACAATATAGAAGTTTTGCATTAGATTATATATTGTCACATGTATGAGTGACTGTAAGCGGGGTTTGGTTTGGTAGTAGGATTTATTGAACACTTAGAAATCATAACTACAAGTAGCTGTAGCGCTATCACTAATTCACACACTCAGTACTTCACTACAGCATGTACTAAGTTTTCTCTGCTGTGTCTTCACCAATCAGCTGGTAGTGGCTTCCCACACTGTAGATCCCTCAGCTTCTATGTTCATATCCTTACTGGCCAATAACTGTCTCACAACTAACTCAACTCTAGACTTGTCCTGCTTATAACAACTCAGCATGGTCCACACAGCAAAAACCTCTGCCAGCAGTTGCATCACGTAGCTGTCGCATGGACAGCTTAGAGAAGACTGCTTCCCAGTTGGTCCCATTGTTGCATGTAAGGGATTTGTTGCAGCCGTTACATAGCAGTGGTTGTTGTTTACGGAGTCATTACTTAGCAATGAGTCTACATGCTACAGTATATACAGAAAAATGTGTTTTACTGAGACCCTGAATTGTTTAACAGTAATATTCATTTGTGTTTATATTTTTATATGCAACAGGTGGTAATGCTGTGTTTACATTAGCACTTATTACTCTCAGCTATTCTTTCTTTTTATGCTGGTTAAAAGAATAATGTGTGTTTTCCCTCAAACTAGGATATTGTAGCAGGAATAGTGCTCAATTAATTAAGCACCATGCCATAAAGATGTATTAGGGACTGGAGGTATACCTCCACCATTATTGACTCGGTGAAGATCTCCCAGTACCAATTGACCAGGAGGTCAGGTGGGTGCTAGAGCTAGTCTGGAAAATGTAGAGAAGAGAAAAAAAATATCTTGCCTGTTCCAGAAATCAGACCCCAGCTGTCTGGGCCGTAGCCCATTGCTGTACCAACTGAACTATCCTGACTAGCAGGAATAGTTCCTAACATACGAAGGGGGACCCAAAAATAACCGGAAACGACCTGTTGCGCGCGCATGCTTTGTAGTTACGAGTTGTGCTGCTAGGTGGTGTTAGCTGGGGGTCTCCCGCGACTGTTAGTGAGCTGGCATCAGTCTGAGTTAAGTGGTTTGTCTGTGGTGCTCTGTTGTGTGCGTTCCTGTTTCAACCCTTTGGCGATTAGTGAGATGGCCGACCAGAAGGAACAAAGAGTGTGCGTGAAATTTTGCTTTCTGTTAGGGAAAACTGCACTTCACTCTTCAAGTCGCGGCAAACATTCACGCGGTTTTCTCTTTGGTCATCTCCGAGCAAGCGAGGAACAAATTTTGCAGACACCCATCTCATGTGCAAACCGTCGGTTAAAATTCGCTGGACCGTGCTCAATGAGATTTTCGTTCCTCAGAAAGTTGGTCAATGGTCTTTCGACGATCTTCATCAATTTCACGCACACTCTTTGTTCCTTCTGGTCGGCCATCTCACTAGTCGCCAAAGGGTTGAAACAGGAACGCACACAACAGAGCACCACAGACAAACCACTTAACTCAGACTGATGCCAGCTCACTAACAGTCGCGGGAGACCCCCAGCTAACACCACCTAGCAGCACAACTCATAACTACAAAGCATGCGCGCGCAACAAGTCGTTTCCGGTTATTTTTGGGTCCCCCCTCATACATAATCTTTTCAGTACTCGTATCATAACTAGTTAAAATTCATGATTTAAAATCTGTCTGCAAGCTGCTGGGGTCTGTGTTATCTATTCCTGTTTGATAGAAGTTAACCAGAACACCATGAAGACATGGGGAGTAATCAGTGCTCAGCTCCATGCTCCAGCCACTTTATCCTCAAAGAAAAAGCCTGCTCATGATTCAAAATTCATAGAAATTGAAAGACAGAAGGAACCCATGTGAGATCTGAGAAATTTTTTTGTAGTTAAGCATAATGTTTTCTTGGAAAGGGAAGTATCATCACAATAATTTTTACTAAAGCTTAAAAATGTGTAGTTTAAAATAAAACTTTATCAGGACAAAAAGTATAAATAATAATATATATCACCATAATACCAACATTGTGCTGGACATTGACTGTTGTTGAGGTATATTTAGTTTACAAGTTTACAGCATTGAAATAGTTGGCTGTGCTCTTGCCCTGAGGTAATTGGTTATCATATAGATAATTTTATGTCTGCATCTGTGTTTGCATGCACACACACCCATGTCCTCACGTGTGTGTAAATATTAGTTGCAGTTTGAATGAAATTGAAAAAAACTTTTGTATACTGTGATAGTACACTAACTGCAATACTAAATATAACTCAGATGATGGAAAATTTGTAACACATCAGTAATATTGAATCAGCTATTGTCAAAAGCCTTTAAAGTATATATAAATTGTCATTCCTTTGTTCAATATTAGACTCATTTTACCTGTTAATAGTTACAACAAAGCAAAATGTCTCCAAACAAGTGAAACATATAGTAAATCCTATAAATTATCCTGTATGGCATGGATGGTGCCATCAGTATAGTGGTGGGCTGTGGGCTGGATGGACGGGATTAGATTCCCAGCAGGCACAAAATTTTTCTCTTCTCCGTAACCTCCAGACCAACTCTAGGACAAACCCAAGCTCCTACTCAGTGGGTACCAGGGGGCTTTTTCCCCAGGGTAAAGTAGCATGGGCATGAAGCTGATCACTTACCTCCATCCAGTGCTGAGGTCAAGAATGTTGGACCTGGACTATACCTCCACTGTCTCACACATTCACGGTGTGGTGCTTAATTAATTACGCATAGGGACAACGTTACTTTTTCACCTTACATAAATAAATACAATGTAGTTATGAATCCAGTATATATTTATACCACACATCACAGAGTTAATGCTGCTGCTTTACATTTTGGGAGTCATGAGGTCATGTCTTGGCCTGCATACCTACTCTTCAGACAGGTTTTTATGGATTTACCCAGGCTTTCCATGCCAAATAAACTCAACGCCATATTTCATTCTACAGGGACTAATACTGAGGCAGCCTTGACATTCAGTTGTGCCATGTTATTTGCTCTACTACAGAGACTGGTATCTGCTGGCAGTTGTATGAACTCAAAATTTGCCGTTTGGAAAGGACTATCATATAGTTTGATGATTTTGGTACCGAAAATACATCTCTGAAACCGTTACCCCTCTTACCAAACAACCGTTGGTGCACGTAGTAATTCTACATAGGCACGTTTTATATATGCAGAGTTTGTGTGAAAAGGACTGTATGGCATCCCACTTGTGAATCCAAACCACAGTTGTTTTGAGTGTCAGTAGCACAGTGTGAAGCAGGAATATAACCCCTAAGGTAAGAGTATGGCAGAGTTCAAGGCCGCGCCATAGCTCAAGCAGTTAGTCGCTGGCGTTTTCCACCGCCGCGGCCCAGGTTCGATCCCGGGTCTGGTCAAATAGGATTTGTGGTGGACAAAGTGGTGCTGGGGCAGGTTTTCTCCAAGTACTTCAGTTTCCCCTGCCAATCTTCATTCCACCAATTGCTCCACAATCACCCTCACCTATCATCTGGGGCTGGTACAATAGGCCAGAAGTGGCCGCAGTACAAGGGACTTAGTCCCACCTCACTAGCAATAAAAAAATGACGGAGTTTGTGTTTAGGTCAACAGTTTCAGGCAGCACAAAGTTTATTGTGTGTTACTCCAATATTTTGTTTTATATTATATATTTATTTTTAATATAGAGTTGGCAAAAGGTGGATGCATGAGTGAATTTCGGTGGAATAGTGGAGGAAGTCTTCACAATAAGGACTGGGAAGAACATTTGCCTACCGACTCGGCTGTAAGTACAGTGCTGTGGTTAACCCAGTACTAGTGAGCCTTCATGAAGTAATATCATCACATATTTCTGGATGTAACCATTTACAGTGAACCTAGATTTTATATTTCTGAATGAACCATTTAAAATGAATATAAAATGAAGGAGATTGAAATTTATTTAGCTAATAATATTAATTTAAACCACACTACATATTTTAACCCTTATCTGGTCATCTACAGGTGTTATTAGTTATATGATTAATTATTGAATTCTAACACATGATATTGTTTGAATATTTCCTATCATTGTACAAGTCTTAATTACTGTATTCATAGTTCACATACATAAGCCATACACTGGCTATGTTCTGTGTATATTTCTAATTGTTTTATACCACTTATTGGATATTTACTTAAATTGGGGTTAGGTACTACCACGTAAACTAGACTGAATACCAGAACATAACACTAACTTTTGGCATGCAGTCATACCAAAGAAGAAATAAGGTCATTTGGCTTTCAAGAAAGCAGAACATAAGAAGAGCAATGTAACAAATTAAAGCAACAAATAATAGAAGAATTTGGGAAAAAGCTAACATGAAGATAAATGTGGCCCATTACAGCACACTGACATGAAGCCAATTACAGCTTACAACATTTTTTACATTTTTAAATCAATTTTAACTCACTTTTAAAAAATTGTTAATTTTACACAAAACCTCATACCTAACCCCAATTTTATTCAGTATCCAATAAGTAGTATATAAATAAACAAGAAGTATACATAGCCACTTTACAGCTTATGTATGTAAACTAGGAATATAATAATTAACAGTCATACAATGATAACAAATATTCAAACAAGATCGTGCATTTCAATTCAGTAATTAATGTAACTAAGAACACCTGAAGGTGACCCGATAAGTGTCAAAATATGTGATTCTGTGAATATGTTAAAAATGTAATTAATATTTATATCTGAGAAAATTTGTGCACCCATTCATATGCTTACAGTTTGGTAATGTCTTACCTCTGCTATTTTGTGATTCTGATGTAAAATTTTATGATTTATTGATCTGTTTCAGGTCGTGATGCACCTGTTTGCAACATATTTAGATTCTCAGCTACCTCCATTGCCTCAGAATCCAGATGGTCGCCCATTCACATCCTCATATTTTGCCAAAACTCCAGACAAACCCCCCCAGGGAAAGAACACATTTGCTATTTACCAAGTTCAGATGAACCCCCCTCACTATGTTCTTCTGGATGGCGAAGATACGCTGGAAGTGGCAAAGGTAGAGTGGAGTTTTTTTTGACTGGATATAAATCTTACTCACTAAAACATTGTGGCATCATTTTAAAGTTGTAAGGATATTAATAAGTTTAAGATTTTCAAGAAATGCATGCATATTGTACTGTAGAACACTGTGTATGCATTATGCTGTAGCATTAAACGGTTTTTAGTAATGAATTCCTTTGGGCTTGAGAATTTGTATTTCATTCCAGTAAATAAGGAATAAACAATCCCAAAATTTAAATAATTCTTGAGGTGGAGAATGAAAGTGGCTGTACCAAACATGGCGGGAGTATATAATGCAAATAAATTGTGCTGCATTGTGTAGGTTTGAAAGTGCACTTGTCTCTTATGCACTCAGATATGTAATGCATGCTGTGAATATCCACAAGTCTGACAGTGCATTAAAAGCTGTTATTGAGCAAAGTTTGGTGCATGTTCTGTGGTTCTGTATCCTGTAATTTTTTTTTATTCCCGTCTTAGGTGATGATACCTTTTTGAAATTTTCAGCCTGTTGGTTTGCCAGTTCAGTTAATTAAATGAACTCATAAGGAAATGAGTTTTACATCATCACCTCTAGATTATAAAATACCCTTTGTTTTATTAGCTTTGAAACTGAAAACTTCATGAAACAGGTGGTGTATTTTAGATAACTGTGATGAACTCTTTTTAACATTTAATTCGCATGCAGCTGTTCACTGTTATCTGGTAATATTCAAATTTGGGATAAGTTAAAATTGTAGGGCTGTATAGAATGAATAAACAGTTCATCTTACAGCTTCACTGTTCACTCTAATTACATACACTAGAAGAAGATTTTCCATTACATTACGAGTATAATCTCTTTCTTCAGTAAGTCATAACAATTTATTGAACATCTGATTGCTGCATTTACCTCAAATAACATGTCAAACTGACCCTTACAGTGTGATCTCTTTGCTCAACAGGGTCGTAATAATTTGTTTCACACACTGCTGCTGTTTCTTCATCTAGTGAACACGAAGGAACATGGAATGTTGGGCCGAGTAAACTTGGGTCCATCTGGTGTCAATTTGTTATGGGTGATTGAAACATGAATACTTAATTTGTGGTAAGCATTTCATTGTTAACAAGTAGCAATTGTTTATCCTCCCAAAGGGCCTTGTTTTAAGAAAAATTGCTAAAAATTGCTGTACAAGAATAAGTTAGTTTTATTACAAACTCGATTACTGAAATTGAACCACACACAAATTTTGATCATTTCCAACATGGTCTCCTGCTTTCTTTATGCTTATTCTTCATTTGTATATCAAGTTTGAAAATATTTCTGTAATTCCTTTATTGAAGTTTGTTTTCCCCAACTGATGATTTGATGATTGGGGCACGCAGTAGTGTAGTTGGTTGAGGGGCTATGCTACAAGCCGGAAGGTCGCGGGTTCAAGTCCCAATGACGTCATTGGATTTTTTTCAGTTGACCTAATTCTTCCAGCCGCACTAGGCCCTGGGGTTTACTCAGCCTCTAACAGAAATGAGTACCAGGAATTAATTAAGTAATTTTCCTTGGGAGTGAAGCGCGGCTGGAGTGTAAGGCTGACAATGTTACCGCTGTCTTTGAGTCAGTTGTCTAGATAGTGTGAGACCCTCAACGTCTCACAACTGTATGGCCCTTCACGGCCTGGTACAGGGATAGCTTTACTCTACTTTACTTTACTTTACTTTTATGCTTCATGATTTCTGTGAACAGCCAGAAATCAAGACAGGGCTGAGTTAGATGCTCCTTTATTTACAGCACAACCAGAATATCTTCATAAAGACACCTGGATAGGATCCCTACCATGCATAGTTCCCTGTGCCTGTGACATCTCCTGCCGTATTATGTGGCAGTCACAAACTCAGATTGCAAAATGAATTTCACCAGAATGTACTCACAAAAGAAAGGAATAATATTTTTTTCCATACATGTTATTAATTAAATATCAGTGTATTTTATTTATCTGTTCATACTTTTAATTTCATTTGAAGCATTTGTTTATATGACTCCACAGTCGGATTAACTCCTCATAGCGTCTCATCTAGTCTTTGCATTACTTCAGTCATACACCCTTGGTTTAATTGGTTTTTCAATCAGTTTTGTTTTTGCTTTAGCGAAATCAGAAGTAGTAAGTTGTCCATATCCTGGCTTATTTGCCTCATTTGAATGTAGCAGTGAGGCCAAAGGTAAATCTAGCCATGTATCTGGAAACATTATGAACCATTTACAGGTGGTGATTTAATCTCCACTCCCACTGGTGTGAACATCTTTGCTGAATTGTGCTGTCATAATAGAAGCGGAAACATGCCTAAATATTTGATATATACGAGCTGCTGACTTCACCCTAGTATTTTACTTTGGGTTTTGTATACATGTGTAAGCTCCTCCATTTTGTTGCCAAAATTTTGCTGTTCGCACCAACCGAAACACAGTGGCTGTTTTATGTGACAAAACCTTAAACATGCACCTGCATAGTTGTATTTTGTGACATATTTGTTCCATCTGTGCCAGAGAATTTTGGGGGGGGGGGGGAAAAAATGTGTGTGTAAAGGTAGAAGGATAACTGCACAGTGCAGTGGACATCATGTGATGTGCATTTCTCATTGATTAAAGCCTGAAGGGAGTAAACTGCTGGTGGATGGTGGAATGCAAACCTTCACCAGTCCAAGGATACAGCAGAGAGCTTGGGATGACAGGATTTTTTTTGCCTATTACTCATAGAGAAGAAAAATTGTAGGTATAGTTGTTGGCAGAAAGGAATGGGGAAAGAGTGACAGCTCGTTAGGCATCACTCATTATGACCGGCATGCCAGAAAGAAACTCCATTTTATGTGATAGTTTTCCATCAGTACAACATTGGGAAATTGCCAGTTCAGTGGTTTTTGTCACTATAATGAAGTTCTCATTATAAGCCATATTTATTCCATCACACTTTCACTACCCATGGAGCAAGGTCCTTGAGAAGCGGCCTCCGTAATCTAGAGGTAACGTTCCCACCTCATGACTCGTACGCGGGTTCAAATACCCGGTGGAGGTAGTCGAATTTTTAAGGGCAGAAAAATTCAGGGAACAAGTCCTCCGGGAGGGACTTTAAGCCGTGTGTCCCGTGTCGTAACTTTACGGCACGTAAAAGAACCTCATATCTCCAAAGGAGATCACTGAGCCAAATTCCAGGACGTTTCCCGCCCAACAATAGTCTCTAAGGCCNGATAGATGGGGGAAGCATTATAGACACCGCTAAGCAAGTGGAGGCCGAACTCGCTTGCTCGGCGGGACTGATGGCACGCACCATTATCGGTAGGGTATAGAGACTGGTAGAATATCATAGAGGGAAGCACAATGGACCAATACTGGTCTAAGTGCATGGGGAAACTCACCCTCTCCAATAACTAACTAACTAAGGTCCTTGAGAAATGTGAGTGATCTAGAAATTCTATGCTTTGGAACCTGAAGGCTTATTACCTCATTTACAAAAATCACGGAATGGACCCTGACCTAAACTCTGTGAATGTGGTCTGCCTTTACACCTTATTTTTTTCCACTCATCTACATGTTTAAGTCTCTGAAGTGGTCATTTTCCTTGCAGTTTTTTGATCGGAATTTTGTGTATAGTGAAACAGCATTTCCAAACTTTGTTTTTCTAAATTTAGTACTGATTTTTGTTCCTGTAGATCTAGGTAAATATTCAATTTGTTTGAAGTTTATTGTGAATTTTTATGTTTCAGAATTTCTTCTAGTTTACTGGTTGAAACATGTGATGCTGCTTTATGGTGCCTGCATTTCGAATATGATGGAATTGGCATCTGTTACTGAAGGAAGAGTGTAGAATGATTGTGTATTGTAATAGAATTAATATACCTTAATTTATGTATTATGTATGTTTCACATTGGAGAAAAAGTCTTAAATATTTTAAATCAAGCATTTGCTAATAGATGTAAGATTTTGAAAATAAATGGATCTAAAATTCCAGTCCTGTTCACTTTTATTTCCTTGACCTATTATGGTGTTGCTAATTGTTCAGTAGAACAGACCTACAAGTACAGGGTGGGGCACAGAAACTTCCTTTTTGTGAAGACACATTGCGAAGGGAGGGGAGGTCGCAGAAAAGTGCGGATAGGCTCGGCGAACGCAGCAGTTGCAGAAGTTTCTGTCTAATACCCCTCAGTAGGAAACATGAGCTGGACGAGTGAGCAGCACACGTTTGCTGTCGAAGCCTATTTTTCAAACAACCATTCCTACGTGGCGGTGCAGCGTGTGTTCTGTACTCACTTTGCTATTAAGCCCAGAGGTCTGGTTCGCAACCGGAAATCGATTGTTTTGTGGCTAGAGAACTTTAGGACAACCGGGAGTGTGGCGAAAAAATCATCGGGATGACAATGGACCGTTACAATGCCAGAAAATGTGGAGGCAGTTCAACAGTCTATTTTGAGATCTTTTTCGAACCACCTCTTGAAGAAATGCATCTAGGAAATATCTGGTTCCAACAGTATGGTGACACGGCCCACACAGCCCGAGTTTCGATAACAGTTTTTAGGGCAAAGTTCCCTGGATGGCTCATCTTGCTTCGAGGTGACATCCCTTGGGCAGCACACTCACCTGATCTAATGCCCTGTGATTTCTTTTTATGGGGATACCTCAAGACAGAGGTTTTTAAACATCGCCCCACAAACCTGCTTCAGCTGAAGAATGTTATTCGGCAGGAAGTAGCCCAAATTCCAGTGCACATGTTGGAACGTGCAGAGGGGAACTTCAGAAAACGGTTGCATCAGTGCATAGAGAACGGTGGCCACCACCTTCAAGATATTTTGTTTAAAACTACATGATTTAAAACTTTAAAGTATGTTCTTTCATTAGCTAAACATAAATTTTGTCTATCAGCAATAATTTTTCTTTTATTCGCCTTCAAAAAGAGGAAGTTTGTACGCCACATTCTGTATAAGCAGTCTGCACAGTAGGTGGACTGAAGCAGGTCTTACATCAAGGCTGAGAAGGGGTCCTGTTACTGGGATATGTGTGTTTTTCCATCAGCCTGGCATGATTCAAATGCAGATGTCAATTTTATGGACACAGCATTGATTGATTTGTGCGAAATCATCACGCGATTGATTACATTGTTGTCAGTAGGACTTAACACAGCAACCGTGCATACCTGCGAGGTGATACAACACTGGTGTCATTCTATGTAGGATCGTTAAAGGGCATATATATGGATAGACCATTCTAAAGCATGCAGCTGTTAGTCATTTTTTTTGAAAGGGAATCAAATTCAATTGAGATGGTATGAAATATTTTGATGTAGTATGATAACTAACAAACAATTGTAACTATACCTGTATAATGTATATAAAGACATGTTTGAAGTATAGCTGCTGTAATTTGAGAGATACTGAAACCTAATCCTTCAGAATTCTAAAATCACCATGTGAATGTCAATGGCCCAGAGATTCAGCCTCTACTACTAAAGCCTACCATCTGGTACAGTCTTGGAGCTAGTTTCATCCACCTCTCACCACTGTTTTCCAGCTTTACATTTTCTGAGAGGTTGACCCACAAGTCTAGCTGTCAATGACCTGTACAAACATACATATGGCATATGACACTATAGTCATATTTTGATAGACAGGAATGTAACCCAGCATGGTATATTCCATGAACTTTTCTGTTGTGTTATGGCCCTATTACCATCCTGATAGCTGAGTCCTGTGGTATACTACTGGAGAAGGCTGTCTCTCAGATGGGGCTACGTCTGGGGCACAGTGGTACCCTCAGTAGTAGAATGATTGTGAACACAGGATCTCTGCTGTAACACTGGCTCTGAACTGCTATGGGAGCTTAGTATTCCTGATGTTTTATCTTTGTCAGAGGGGTGGGATGGGAAAAGCATGTAGAGAAAACAGGGCTGGATCTCCTGGTTCTGAACTGACAACCTTTGGCACCAAAGTCAAACACATCACCCTTGCAGCATAGGCTTGTGCTTATTCTCTGTCCTACACCCAACCATAAATTTATACATTCTGTATCTAAATGAAGACCTCACATCTATTCTGATTTTTTTTTTTAATTAGAGTGTAGAAAATATGCAAACAGTTTTGCAGGAATCCTTATACAAATTTTGAGGTTATAATGGAAAAATTAAGTATAATAAAGTATTGATAACAAATTTAAAACTTTGCTAATTGAATGCAAGTATTCACGTGACAGACTGTATGAAAATGTACTAACTCTGCATGGTCTTCTGGAGTCTTTATTCAGCTTGTCAAAAATTGCATGGTTTTATGGAACTGACAGGTTAATTACAATATAAGAGGAGGGTCGTGTAGAAGTAAACACTATGCCTTTGTAATTCTTCATATTCCATAAAAGGTGGAAAATGTCTTGACCAGCTGTGTGACTGTCAGCTTCTCAAGAAGGGCTGTGCTATATGGAATTTATTAGTAATGAAATATGTCCTAACTTTCTGGGGGATATCAACATGTGACCTTTAGATTTTAACCACTGATTCAATTCTAAACTTCCAGATTTTATTGAGAGCTCTTTAAATGTAACTGCATGTAACAATGATATAAGTGTTTCTAAAATTGTATTCTAATGTGTAAAGGCAAGTACGCTTTCCAAAGTGTTATGCACTGTGCAGCTACCTTCATGCCTGTTGTAATACATTATGTACAAAGTGTCTCGCTATATAGCTACAGTTTTAGTCTTCACAAAAGTATTGGTCCTCTACCTAATTGGTGACAGGAAGCTCGAGACTTTCCCTAGAAACACTCATCTGCATCTGATTTTGACATCTAGTGAACCATGAAGTTCCTTGTCCAGATTTCCCATATACCATGGCAATGCTGGGTATTGTTTGCTTACATCTACATAGGTCATACCGAAAGTCATGAGCAACTCTTTTTTTTATGTTGTGGAATTTAGCGACCTGTTTCACTGCTTCATATTCATAATGTGTATATATTAACAGTCTTCAAGTGCACACAATCCCATCTACCACTTCTACACTACATGTTTCGGCAGTATGCTGCCATCTTCACGTGTATCGATCCGTCAACCATTTCACTGCTTGCCTTTATATGTCCATTTACAAATAATATTAAATTTGTATACGTCCTTATATAATAATAAAGTTTGTGTATTTAAAACTTGTTAAAACCTACTGTCTCATACGTCATATTTTAAATTCGTGTGTATTATTGATCATCCACATGGGAGCCGTTCTTCTTGTGTTTCTAATGTCTGTATATTACGTCCTATAGTTGACAGATCGATACACCTGAAGATGGCAGCATACTGCCGAAACATGTAGTGTAGAAGTGGTAAATGAGATTGTATGCACTTGAAGAATGTTAATATATACACATTATGAACTTTTTTTTTGCATGAAACCTGGGGTGACCGGCACACACACAAACTAAACATCCATGCCCTGAGGTGGATTTGAACCCACGATCCCGGTTTCCAAGCGAGCGAAGACAGTACATGCCTTAGACCGCTCGGCTACCGTGACCAGCCCGTGAAGTCAATTAGTTTACTGAAATTCTGTTAAAGCGTTTGTTGGTGCTCCGTCACATATGATTTCTTTGTAGCTGGGCTCAGTTTGAAAACTTCAACGTTTTTCTCTCGATCCAATGTACCATAGTCGGAAAGAGAAGCGTTACGTTTTAGTCTTGTGGAAGAAGTGGGATAAACCGCGAAAGATCTCCTTGATCAGCAGACTCGGAATTTTACGCAAGGATCTCTTATGCCTAGAATGTAGACAAACCGCAAAACTTATTTTCTCATAAGATCTAAAAGTTTGTGATGATGGTAAATTGTTACAATTAATATGTTGCTGGACATTATCCATCATCTTGTCTGTTCTTAAAAAACCGTCTAGTTTCTATTAAAACACAACGTTTCGGGAAGTGGAATCTGTCCCCGTCTTCAGGTAAAACCTACTCAGTTGGGTCCAATAGACAGAGCTAGCCCCTATCTCCGGACAACTATGCCAATATGATTTCATTCTAGATATTTCTCTGGTGCTAAGCCTCAAATATGATAGCTTCAACATTTCTTAGCTCTCACAGATGGATTATTTTGTGCTTGTTTTATGAACCCCTTCTGAAACTGGCATAGTTGTCCGGAGATAGGGGCTAGCTCTGTCTATTGGACCAAACTGAGTATGTTTTATTTTCTCAGTTCAACCTAGTTTGAGAATGTTTCTGTACTTAGTTCAGAGAACACTAAGAACACTAGACCCAATTTTCGTAGAAAGAGCAAAACAAAAAACGTCTCCTATGTCCTGTATGAGAGGTACCCAGTTCTAATACCGACAGGAATTAACTAATTAAAGTTCTGTCTTCTACGATTAAACGTCATATAGTCTGTTGAAAGTCAACCGACGTTTCGGAGGATTATGTTGCCTTCACCATCAAGGTCGAAGGAGGCGATGTGTTCTTCTGGAACTTCGTTTGACTTTCAACGGACTACACGGCGTTAAATTCAAGAAGACAGAACTCTTCATAACAACAGCTGTGAGAACCTCAGATCCTACACAGGAACTGGACAAACGTATTATATATGGGTTTCCTTAATTCCTCTCGAAACTGTTTGCATGAAATCTGTCACTATGCGGAAGCATGATATGAAAGCTATGCAGAAGTAACTGTAAACATTAAGCTCTGCAGATTCGTAATCTCGGCACTAGACGGGGTTCAGTGCCTTCATGTTCGACAAATACCGCGGTATTACTTCCACACGGCCAATGGCCGTTTCCTTAACATTCTACAGCTCATAGTCTTTTGTCAGATCTCATTCGGCGCTTTGTAAAGAGAGCATTGAAAATCGTGATTAAATAAACAAGAAAAACAAACGCAGGAGTCAGTAGAATATGATCCTGCAGTTATATTACGGACCGCTCCTCCGGGCTGTTTCAAACTGTGGATCTGTAGAAAACAGACGTCATATGCAGGATGTACAACCAGTGCCAGTGAAGCAGAATTATTCTTGGCAAAATAATAATCGCAGAGCTGGTCAAGAAATTTCTCACCCTTTATGAAGTCCAAAAGTTCGTTGCCTTTTTTACAAGAGCCTTCCTCGTGTTCTTTGGCTGTTAAAATCAGTCCACATCGCCGCACCCAGTTTATTTAAGATCTGTTTTAATATTATCCAGAAGCCGGGATAGCGTAGTTCGTATAGCTACTGGCTACGAGCTGGACGACCGAGGGGTCGGAGTTCGAGTCCCGGTAGGGTCAAGAATTTTCTCCTATCCATTTCGTCCAGACCGGCTCTGGGGTCCACCCAACCTCCTAAAAAATTGGTAGCGGGGGCTCTTTCCCCGGGCGTAAAACGGCCGGGGCGTGAAGCTGACCACTCACCTCCAGCTAGTACCGAGGTCAAGCAAATGTGGATCTATACATCCATTCCCCCATTCGCCTTCATGGCGCAGTGCTTATGTAGTTAAGGAAAGGGACAAATTTACCTTTTCCTTTTACTTTTAATATTATCCTCTTATTTATGTTCAGGACTTTCAAATGATCTTTTCCCCTCAGATTTTCTGAGTAAAATATTTATTTATTTCTCGTTTTTGCTACGCGTTCCACAGGCCCGACCCATATCATCCTCCTTGATTTGACCTCCGTAAATAGTAGGTAAGTAGGTAAAGTCCCTGTGCTTATCTAATTAAGCACTACGCCATGAAGACGTATGGGGGAGTGGATGTATAGCAAATCTATATTTGTAACAGGCCGTGAAGGCCAGTAGGGTTGTGAATCTTCGAGCCTTCCACATTTTCTAGACAGTTGGCTCACAGATGGCGGCAATGTTGTCAATCTTACGCGCCGGCCGCCCTTTACTGCCGAGGAAGATTCTTGGTGCTTATTTCTATTAGAGGCTGAGTCGACCCCAAGGCCATGGTGCGGCTTGAAGGGTGCTCTAAGTAGTATTTGTTAAAAGTTGAAAATTATGAGGCTCATCACCGGAATTTTGTCAGTCCTCCTGTTGTTTCCTCTCTCTTAGGTCCTCATGTTCTCCTGAGCATCATGTCATAATTTAATGTTGTCTTTGAACTGTAATTATATGATTAAGGTTCAGACAGCTAACAGGCAGGATCATGCCCCACGGGTCACTTGTCCGTAAACTAAAGTGGGAGTTTCCATTACTTCTTACAGCGCCATTGTATTGTGTACGTTCTTTTTGGGACGAAAAACTGCACTACAAGTTACCAGGTTCGTACATCACTGCGCGTTTACCTGTGAATAACTCAGCAGTGAAATCGGTTTAATGGCGTGTTACCGCATCATTATTGAAGATTCCGTCCCATAAGTGGAGCGTTCGGTCCTGAACCCGGAGTTGATGAAAAAGGAGATAGACAGTTTCCGTCTGACTTTTGTCAGCCGAGAGTTCAGTCCGGAAACTTGAAGGGAAGAGTCCACTTGGTAGTCTTAGGCATAGATGGGAAGATAATATTAAAATATGTATTAGAGCAGTAAAATAGGGTAATTTTTTAACTGACTGAGCTACTCAAAGATACTCCATAGTGGACTCTGTGTCATGGGGTTAATTATCAGTTTGAAATTGGTTCCATATACCTCGTGTTTCAGTTAGGACGTCAATATTATAAGCAGAAATTAGTCGACATTTATGAGACTCAGTGGGTACATAATATAATTTATTGGGTGTCTTTCTGGTACCAGGAGTATCACATAGTCTTGTAAACTTCTGAGGTGGAAACCGTGAAGTTCTCTATGGTGACTGATTTTTTATTTTTTAAAAGTATTCAATTATTCCTGCGTGTAATCTTTCAGGAAATCAAAAAAGAAAAATATGATTATTGTAAACTCATTTTAACTTAATTTGAGGTGTGAGGCGATATGTGATAATCACATGGGGGTACAGAATTTGTATTAAACGTCCAATAATTCACCTTCTAGAAACCAATAAAATGATTCCGCATAATTCAGTATATCGACAACTTAAAAAGAAAAGTTTACACTCGATGTAATAGACGCAGCACTAATTTCACCAGATTGTACCTAATAAAAGTTTATACCATTTAACTTCAACATTATATAAATCATAATATATTATATAAATTTCATCTTTTTCTAAAATTTTGTCTCTCTACTTAAATCACATTTTATTTCAATGTATGAAGTTTGTCTGCATAATGAACTGGCTTAAATTTGTGAAAAGCATCTGTGACTTATTCGGTTACACTCTGATGGTTATAAAATTACGAAATCCCCAGAAAAGAAGGTTTCTCTGGTTCAAACTCAGTGACAGGCCTACTGTCAAGGTATTTATCTTCTGATCAAACATTTAGACGAAATTTAAGCGTGAAGGGCAGCTGTGAATATATTGAATAAAAGAGCTGACAAGAGACGGTTCCCAAAATCGAGGGTTGGAAGGGGGACTAAAAATATTCCATCGTAAAATCTAAAACGTTGTGAAATATTACGCAGGATTCCTTAGTACAACAGAAGGAATGGAAATGGGTCTGATGTTTTTACCTCGGCGGAGATGTGAACCGGGTTCATCTGGCTTATGTTAGGGTCCGCTGGCAGGCTGTTGTGATCATGGCAATGAAACTGCACATTCTTTGTAAAACGGCAGTTTCTTGAGCTACTGTTTATCCAGGTGTCTGCCGCTTCCAAAACCACAAAGTTTTAGTCCTAATTTACTTAAAGCCTTAATCCCCTACATGACAGATATGTAAATATATTTTGCTTCGGTGTCTAAAGGCGGGTTTACACTGAGGCAACCATTGGCAACTGCGCCGCACGCGACGCGATCGCATGCTGCAAGTTACTCACTTGCAGGTATTGGGTAGCGCATTCGCATGCGGCTTGCGTCCCGCGTCCTCTAGTTGCTCCAGGCCTCAAGGGTGCAGTTGCCTACTCGCATGCGGCGTGATGAATTGGAACACGAACAAAGCGAAGGGCCTTATCGAAGAATACCGCGAAAAGAGCATTCTGTGTGATTTGCGGGATCCCAATTATAAAGACAGTCGGAATAAGTTGAAGCTATGGGAGGACTTAGCCACGAAGTTTGAATGTTCGGTGAAGGAAGCGAAAGAAAAGGTTACAAATCTCAGAACGACCTTCCACAGGTACAGAAAGAAGAAGGGCGGATTTGCCAAAGGTGATCAGTGGGTGCACTTCCCTTCATTGAGTTTCCTTCTTGAGGTTGACGCACGGAAAAGAGGACATCTCTACACGCGCTGACGTAAAAATTGAAGCAACCAGTCGCTCTGGGTGTAAATGGGGTCCGTCGCATGCGGCAACGGTTGCTCCTGGCCGCATGCTGCTTGATAAATTGGACGACAAAGAGTCGCCCGAGGAGGGCAACTAAGTTGCTTGAAATTGCCACAGTGCAAACCCGCCTTAAGCTGCACTCTCGGCCGGTTATGAAAATTAGCCTTCAAATGTTTCTGTTTACTTCACTGCGGCCTGAGCGGACCAGGTCTGAGGAAGGAATGGAACAAGCTGCAGAGTCGCTGAACTCTGCAGACAGGTTTCCAGGGCCTCAAGCAACGATCCAGGAGCATAATTAAGATGCAGACTTCCGAGCGCTTTGCTTTACCGGAACATAACTATCAATTTGTGACCTCATGGTTACTCGTATCACTGATTCAAATTCTGCTCCAGTTAATGACGTTTCCGTCCTCTTATGTGTAGTTGGCTGATCCCCCATCAGGGAAGCCTACCGCATGTCTCTGAAATGAATTTCGAAGGCCGAACAGGTGAAAGAGCGTGAACATTTTAAATGGAAAGAGAACGTGGCGGCAGTATTTGTGATAATGTTGGCGTTTGTGATGTTTCTAATTTTACGCGGCTGTAGGAACGGGCTACAAGGTGGACGGCCAGGGCTCCTTTTCCGGAATGGACAAAAGATTTTACTCCATAGCGTCCAGACCGGCTCTAGGGCTCACCCACCCTCCTACCCAAAGGGATACCTCAAAACTGACAAGAGAAGTGTAAAACCGTTGCTCATTTGACAGGCTTACAGAAAACAGATTTTGAGGAACTACAGACAGCGGGCACATGACACAAATAAACTTCTTAAGACTAGACAACCTAGGCAGAGGTGGGCGAAGTACTCATTAGCTGCGCAGTACACTTTGCTTTCACTTGGCATACACTAAAATCCTGCTTCTTTAATATTCATTTCAATAATCCATTCACTGCGCTTAGGTCTCCAAAGTTGTCTCCTTTCTTGATAATTTCTAACGAAAGTTATTGCTCATTTCCGTCAAGAAATTCGGTCGCATCTTCTTGAACTTTGCGGCTAAAATCGAACATTAAACTGTCAAATCGAAGTACGCAGAAGAGAATATAGTCATGGAATTGATAAAAAAAATCCAAAAATATATTTACTGAATTCGATCAGCGCGTCACGTACCACTCATTAAAATAAACCGGTTCACCGTGGACGAAGCCCTCCATCTGCATACATCAGGTGAACTACGAGTGCATCATAAACAGGGCTGTAATACAACAGGTCCCACACCTGTAGGCCACAGCTCTTGTGGATTTACGTGTCTGACGAGTTTCTAACAGCGATGCAAGAAATGAAGTAGAACGAACTGCGCATAACGCCCAAATGTTAGCACCTGCACGCTTTTTGCCGCAATTATGCAACTTAGTGTTATTAACTTCATGCGGTCGTGTGCTTATAACAAGAACAAGGACAAGAACTATTACTACTAGTACTACTAATACTATCTATCTATCTATCTATCTATCTATCTATAATCAATTCTTAAAAATAACTGGAATAGAAGAAGAAGAAGAAGAAGGATTTCGTAGTATGCAGTGATATAAATATATAAATTTGACAATTTTGCATGTTAAAAAATAAATAATTGTTTACCATACTTTCCTTGCTTTATACAGAGCATCAAGAAGATCTCTGCGCCGTGCAGTCTGTCAGTTTGTTTGATATTTTGTCTGCCGCTTGCTTTGAAGGAAGTGGACACATTTTTGTTTCAATTTTTCTTTCAGTTTGTTGTAAGAAGATTCCAGGAACCGTAACAAGGAATGTCAAGATAAAAATGACACACATTCTTCCTTTATTTCCTTCAAAAGGGGCACGCTGTAGCGTAGTAGCTTGAGGCACTTTGCTACTAGCCGGAAGGTCGCAGGTTTTATTCCCGATCAGGTCCTTGGATTTTTAAATTGACCTAATTCTTCCAGCCTCACTATGGCCCTGGGTGGACTCAACTTTTAACAGGAATGAGTATCAGAAATCTTCCTGTGGGTAAAGGGCAGCGGGCGCGTAAGGCTGACAACCTCACCCCATCCCTGAGCCGATTGACTAAAAAATGTGCGAGCCTCGAATTCTCAGAAACCTATGGGCCTCAACGTCCTCTTAAGGGAGAGCTTTTTACTTGCTCTGCAGACAAGAGAGCAAAGGATTTTACTGGTCAATCAGGCTCCCCTAGTTCAAGCGTATGCTTATGTCGAAGAAAAGTGATATGCATCGATTGACAGTGTAAACAAGAGAGTGGCATGACATGGATGCTATCACAATTTTATGAAAACGGTTGTCAAAATAGATTTAGTTTTGTTTATTCGTGGAACAAAGACCAGGAGGGTGATAACTGGAAGAACAAGAAGTGTAAGAACTAAAAAATGTACAAGATTTTGTTAAATTATAGTTCCGAAATTTCTAAAATATTTCATGTACAATAAAATATATCCAAGCACAATATGAAAATAATTTTAGTTGTTTGCCCAGAGCTGGTTATTATGCTGCTGATTATTCTGCACCAGTCACACACAATATCCTGTGTTACGTCGAGATGAGATACTAATGAACATATCATGAATTTATTGATGCGTAAAAATATTCACTGTGATGGCACCAAGGGCGCGTGAGGGATTCTCTTGGCGTGCTGTCAATTCTGAAGCGTCTCTGTGTGAACACACCACCACCATTCATTACGTCTGCAGTATGTAAGTTCAATACGACTTTAATACAAAACCAGGAACTAGTCTATAATTAACAACAGCCTGATTCTGCTTCTAAGATTTTCAGGTTAAATGATGATGACTCACTCAATTTAACAGCCTAAGAGCCAATTATAAACTGAGCACGAGTAAAAAAAGAAACAAAACAAGGCAATTTGTATAATAATAATAATTTCATTAACACATGTCAAAGTCATTGTTGAGAAGTGATGTAAGTATAATATACATATTTATAATGAACACAGCTATTATTTTAATATGGTCAGTATAAAATACGACGGCGACAAATAATTCGAATTTTAAATATGTCAGTATACAAAAAATAAAATAAAATTATTAAAATAAAAGTAATAATTAAATCAATTTGCTTTCTTTATTTACATGTTTACACAACAGCCCAAAGGCGAATTATAAAATAAACACAAGCAAATATGCAATCAAACAAATATACACACACAAACAAGGACAAACTAAGGCAGCATGAACAACAGGACAAATTCAGAAAGTGAATGATGGTATTGATGATTATGATAATATAATTAAAGTTCAGGCAATACTTATTACTTATTATAGGCTAACATTTCGTTCATTTATCGATAGTTCTACAGCCCTTCTGTTAGGCCCTGGCCTCTTCTTTAGGTTCGTATTCATTTTTTTCACAGACGGCAGGACTCCTTGGACGAGTGATCAGCCCGTCGCAAGGCCGCTACCTACACACAGTCCACGCTTTCTAGTAAGCGAAGACATCCGTGCCTTAGTCCGTGCGGTCACTGTGATCAACATTACAGGCTAACAGTGTCACTAAGATGTAAAACAACTTATTCTTGTAAAAGTCAGTTAAAAAAACCACTATCATTACGAAAGGTGTTCAATTAAAACCCTACATTTGATTAAGAGGGAGGTGAGGGTTAGACTTGTTAAAGTTGGCTCAGTACAGCATAAAATGCCGACCTCCTGTGAACACTGTAATGAACTTTCAGTTTCCTTAAAAGTCTGAGAATTTCCTGACCAGCTGAGTGGTCATCAGTTTCTGAAGAAGGGCTTCCCTGTGTCGGATTTGTTATCGCCTGGAGATGCATAAAATAGGAAGGATTTTTGTGTCCTTCTATTCACGTTGTCGCTGCAGTCTGCTTTCATCTCAATTTGTACCTCTTTTATTCAGAAAATGCTAAATTTGATTGAGCTTAAATTTAAGCCAATTCAAGGTCTCGCAATTCTCCTTTGCAACTTAACGAAAAAGCCTGAACTAGTGAGAGTATAATTCTATATTGTAGATGCCTACACATGAGCAGGTGTAGCTCAGCTGCTACAGTGATTAAGTACAAGGTGAATGACCATTTATAAAAAATTTTTCTGGCTTTCTGTCCCCTGGGATGTGACCTTAACACCGAAGAACCAGAGTTTTGAAGGCAGATTCAGAATATTATGGAGGTGGAGGCGGCAAGTTTCTGTGGACCCTTGCCTTCCGTCCCACTTAGCCTCCTATTAAATTGGTACACGAGGTTCCTTGTCAGGACTTAAAACGGGAAGAACTTGAAGCTGATCGCAATCTACAAACTAATGCCGAAATTAAGAATGCATGGAGTTATCTTGGAATTCTCCCATACTCTTTTATTTCATAGTGCCTAAGCATGGGAGCAGCTTCAGTTCTCATTCATTCATCAGTAATCTGTCAGACGACAGGTCCACAGTCTCTTCCAAAACAGTTCCTCCACTTAATGCGATCTAGAGCTTTCTCCTTCAAATGAAAATATCCTCTTCTGTCCCCAAGGTCAGCCAGCATCTTCTTACGTCTTCTTCCTCGTCTTCTGGTCACTTCTATCCGCCCCTCTATCTTTCCTTCAATAGCTTCTTTTAGAAGACAGTTACTGCATAAGATGTGACCAATCCAATTAGCCTTCCGTTTTCTTATTTCGTGTAGGATATTCCTCTGCTCACTAACTCTAAATAACACTCTTAATTTCTCACATAATCGGTCCAACTGATCTTCTCCATCCTTCTCCAACACGACATTTCGAAGCTTTCCAGCTGTTTCTGATCTACTGCCCTAAGTGTCCATGTTTCAGCCCCATACAAAGCAATGCTGCAAATGTAGCATTTCACTAGTTTCTTCCTCAAATTTAAGTCCAATTTGCTGGTAAAAAGATTCTTCTTCTTGCTAAATGCAGCTTTTGCCATGGCAATCCTGGATTTAATTTCACTAGTATACCTTCCATCATCTGTTAACAAGTTACCCAAATATTTAAAACATTTCACATTCTCCAGTTGTTTTTGGTCTATCTTTATTGTGACTGGGGATTGTTGTCTCGAAATTTTCATTACTTTTGTTTTTTCCACCTGCAGTTCTAGATTTATTATTTTAATAACGTAACGGATTTGATGAACGCGTTGCCAGGCAGCAGCTCTGTAAACGCTGTCTAACAAAAACAAAATATGAGGCTGCGCTTTCTATGTTGTCCGCGCCGGCCCCAGCGCTGAGAACGGGCTAATGAACTCACAGTCTGATAAGTGACACCTGTGCCATTCTTGTGGTCTGTGCCATGCAAAAATAGAGGGGCTGTGTTTTCTGTGCGTGGTCCGTGCCGAGAAGATATGAGAGAATACGGGAATGGGAAATGACTTCAAATTGAGTTCCGAAGTTCCAAGGGAACAGCAGTGTGGTCAGAAGAAGAATTAGAAGACGTGGTGTGTGACGGTAAAAATATGTAGGAGTGTGTAATTTAGTGAGACTTTTATAGTTCCTGTGTTATAAATCCGTTGCCAGTAAAAGAGTAGTGAAGACTAGTGGAAACGGAATGAAGAGCTTAGTGTGGAGTGATGGTAAATTATGTAAATCAGCAGTAGTAGTGTAATAATTATTTGTAGTTACAACCTGTAGGTAGTTAATAAATCTAATTACCAATCCGTACCCCGTCTTCAGGGACCACTACAATTGACAATATAAAGAAGTGTGGTATTTCATAACATACGAACCTTTTACGGCGAAAGTCTGTAACCCCCAACCCCCCAAGTTGTAGGACTTCCCTTACCGGATACCAGCGATTTCTTATTCAATATATTCGCAACTACCCCCTTATCTATGGCCCTCTCCATCCTAAGCCTGAGTGAGCTGTATGCTGTGGGCGTAGATGGGAGGATAATATTAAACTGGGTCGTAGATAAATATGGCTTGATGATGTATAATGAATTCATATGGAGAGGGACTAATGGCGAACTCGCGATCATGTTAATGAATTTTCGGAATTCATGAAGGGCCGGGGATCTTGTAGACTAGCTCAAAGACTCCCCGTTCTGGCTTCACAAATATGATGTTTGTTTAGTTAGTTATATTAAAAAACTCAAACTCCGTGGTTTTAAGTCCGTAAGCGAGCTATACCGACCGAGCGACCGCCGCTTTTCGGCTCAGTTAGTACCAACTTCAGCGGATAGAGGGTGTTGCGTGGTCAACACAACGGATTCCCACGGCCGTTAATCTCACTTTTCTAGACCGGAAGTTATTTATATAAATAACTGAATTTAAAGGAGAATTATAATTATATTGAATTATTTTCATTTATTGCTGTTCTTAGGACTAACTTATTCGCTACATGTACATTCCATTCCTTTGTAATTGTTGATATATGATTTTGTGAAGAGTCAAACGGTATGTACTTGTAGTCGTCTAATATATTAGTGTAACATTCCGACCCGCGATGTGTCATCATTTATCATCCCCTTGACAAGTTAATACTCTGCTTCTTTGAGTGACAGTGTCTGCCGTCTGCGAGTAGCTGACGAGATAATTTCTGCAGCCACGCGGTTTGCTGTGTGGCGCATGTTTCATGCTTCATTTCTTGCGGATAACAAACTGCTTTGTATACAGTCTCCCGCGGGTAACTGACACTTGGATGCTCAAGAACATTCTGTTCTTACTAGCCCCGATAGCTCATATTACAAACAGCCAGGATTAAAATTAAGTGCAGAAACAATTGCCCCGAGATAATCTTCTGGTGTTTGCTTCTCTTCTCGACTAGTTAAATAACTCCATGTATTTGAACCCTTTCTGAGAATCTGACAGTCCCTCAGCTGTCAAGAAACGTTCCGTTTTATGGTTCCAGAAGGTTCGTTATCATTTACACAGCAACCTGCCATTCATCCCTATGATTAGACAGATATATCCAGTCCACATTCTCACATTCGATTTCCTCAGGATCCATTTTGATACTGTCTCCTCCTTTGTAAATGCATGTCATCCAAACTGTCTCTTCCCTTCAGGAATTCCGGCAGAAATTTTATATAAATTTGTCCCTGTGATTAAGTAATTAAGCACTATACCATGAAAGCGTATAGGGAAATGGATATATAGATCCATATTTTCTTGACCTCGGTATGAGTTGGAGGTGAGTGGTCAGCCTCACGCCCCGGCCGCTTTATCGCCGGGGAAAGAACCCGCGATACCCATTGGATTGGAGGTTGGTTGGGTCTCAGATCCGGTCTGGACCCAAAAGACCGTAATCTCAGCAAGCAGTGCGTGTCTAATTGTTATTTGCTGTAGTTACTTGTAGTGTGACAGGAGTTTGCATGCCGTGCAGTCTACACGTTAGGAGTAACAATTTACATGAAGGGACTTTCAGCAGCGGCAAGATCTTTCTCCTCTCCACATCCTACAGCCTTCTATTCAATGGGTACCAGGGGCTCCTCCCCCGGGAATAAAGTGGCCGGTGTTTTAAGCTGACCACTCAACTTCATCTTGAGCCGAGGTCAAGAATGGTGGAGCTATACCTCCATATCCAGTTTAATGGCATAGTGCTTAATCAAGTAGGAGCAGGGACAGCTTTTAACTTGTTTTAACTTTGTCGTTGTTAAACGGTCTTCTGCTTTATACACTGACTACTAGTCCCATTAAAATAAATACGCGCAAGGGAAAGATACGGAAACTTCTTCCCCCCCCCTTGGCATTACAGCCCCAGTGGGCCTAGGCCTACCTCCATGAACTTCTCCGTTCACTTCGGTTTTTCTAAATCTTACACTTTCGGTAGGACTCCTTGGGCGGGTGATCAGCTCGTCGCAAGGCCTCTACCTGTGTACAAACACAGAAAAACACACACACACAAACTAAACATCCATGCCCTGAGTGGGATTCGAACCCACGATCCCGGTTTCCAAGCGAGCGAAAACAGTGCATGCCTTAGACCGCTCGGCTACCGTGACCAGCCACGGAAACTTCTTAGCAAACACAAAATTATCCTTCCTCCAGCCTTGAAATATAAACTGACTCTTTAGCACTGTAAAGCACTACAGCTCTATGATCTTCCTGCGGTACACAAACCTGACTTTCTTGTTAGCTCTAGCGCTACTCCCTCTAGCAGGCAATACAAGCTCCTTCGTGAAGAATTCAGAACAATTTATAAAATTAATACAGGATATCAAACTTCGAAACGGAGACTACCTTATAAGTTTCGAGGTTGTTAATCTGTTCACCAAAGTACCAGTGGAAGAAATCTTGCAGCTCATAAGAAATAGACTCAATACGGATCCTTTCTCAGAACGCTCACCTTTGCAAGTTGAAGACCTAATGGAATTACTGGACATCTGCAACAACTGCAGAAGGAAGGCTATTCCAGAAGCAGAAAACGAAGACCCAGGATGAGATAGCAGACGATGAGAAAGACCTGAAGAAGATGAAGGTGAAACAATGGAAAGAGAAGATGAGGAATAGAGAGCAGTGGATACTGGTTGTACAGAAGGCCAAGGATCACCCAGGGCTGTAGCGCCAAGTGGTAAGTAGGTAGGCAACAACTACGTACTTCCAGTTTCAGGATAAAGTCTACCAGAAAAAAGAGGGTATGGCAATGGGAAACACATTATATCCGGTAGTCAGTAATATACTCGTATTTATAGAACACTCTGAGGAAATAACATTGGATACAGCAGACTACAAATCCGCTAAATTTCTCAGATATGTCGACGACACGTTCGTGGTATGGCCACGTGGACCAGCAAATTTACAGGGATTTCCCCACCATCTCAAAAGCGTTAGACATACTAGTAAATTCACAATGGAAGCTGAAACTAATGACA